>NC_141693.1:366679008-366944008 GCF_964263255.1 Lissotriton vulgaris | reverse complement strand
GCTGAAGCCAATGCTTGCCAGACCTAACCAGGAGGGGCGCGTGTGTACAGGCACCAAGTGAGACTTCTCACCGGTCACTACTGTAGCATTAGCAGCCCTCTGTTTCTGTAAGGCCTTTAGTGAGAACCCAAACACTTGACCCTTTTTTTTAACAACATATATTTGCCCTGCATTCACAGGACAGGTGCTCTTCAGTCAGTATTTAGATGACATCTGCAGGAAGAAGCGCCTCGACACTTGCGGGCTCTTAGTGCGCGCTTTTCGAAATAGGTGATCAAATAGCACTAGGTGAGTGGACGTTTATGAGGACTCGCGGCACTGGCGCCCACTTTATTCTTCGGGGTCGGGAGGTCTTGGATCGGTGTGTACCCCCCATAACCACCCCCCCCCCACCTCCCCATATCATCATTAGTGCTCACATACCGGGGCGGGGAGCGATCGGTTTAAGGGGGGCGCATCCAACGAGACGCCAGGAAGAGGCGCCAAAAGGCAGCGGGCGCTTCTGGGGGCCATTATGAGCCCTCACGCACGGAGCCGGGGGGTGCAGGGAGCCGCGGAGCCCCGGCCTCCCCCCTCGGCGCTCATTATTCGCAGTCATGCTGTCCAAACATGCCTGCCTCTGTCACTTGCTGCAGGAGCCACTTGAGTAAATCCCCGGATTGTGGGTTTTGCTGCCTTCGGCTCCTGCCCAGCACTTGGGCACGAAACGTATGAAGTCTTCACGTTAATAAATGCGCGAAATGCGTCTCGGGCCCGCTGCCGCGGACGGGCACATGTGCTGGGGGTACCAATCTCTGCTGCGGGGGTGTGCGAGCAAGAGGGTCCCAAGCTGTTGTCTGGGGGTGAGGGGGGTCTATATGGAGGGGTGCATTGAAAGAAGAACTCAGGGGCTGGGGGGGGGGGCTTCTCTGTGGGCCAAGGGGGTGCAGTCTGCTGGCTGGTGGCGAATTGTGGTGATTGGTGCATTTAAAGGACCCCAATCTGTGCAGAGTGGTGCTCACTGCGAACCCCAATCTGTGCTGGGGTGCTGTCGGAGGGTGGGAGATCTATTCTGAAAAGTGCACAGGACATACCGCTGTACCGTGCAGAGGAAATGCCCCCAGTACTGTGCACAGGAGAGACCGCGGTACCGTGCAAAGCAAAGACCCCCAGTACTGTGCACAGGAGAGACCCAGTGCCGTGCACTGAAGAGACACCGGTACAGTGCACAGTGCAGACCCGAGTCCCCTGTACCGCGTACAGAATAAACCTCAGTACCGTGCACAGTAGAGACCGCGGTACCGTGCAAAGCAGAGACCCCCAGTACTCTGCACAGGATAGAGCTGGCGTGTACTGGAGAGACACCGGTACCGTGTACAGGACAGACCCCGGTACCGTGTACAGAATAGACCTCAGTTCCGTGCACTGGAGAGACTCAGTGCCGTGTACTGGAGGGACACCTGTACAGTGCACAGGACAGACCCCGGTACCACGTACAGAATAAACCTCAGTTCCGTGCACAGGAGAGACCCCGGTACCGTGCAAAGCAGAGACCCCCAGTACTCTGCACGGGACAGACCCGGTGCCGTGTACCGGAGAGACCTCGTAGCTCGGTGTACACATTCCGAGTGCGCCTGAGAGGATACACGAAGTCTACCCAGGCCGTTCTGAGGGGGTACTGGCCCAAGGAGCCCTACACACACTACTACGACGTGTTCCCTCACTACGAGTGCGTGCTGCAGGGTGTCTGGGAGATGCGTGCCCGTCAAGTGCCCCTCATATTTGCCACGCGCCCTCCAGCATGCGCTCCTAGTAAGAGAAGAACTCGAGAAAATGACTAATTTAGATTCGCTTCGTATCCTTGTGATTCACGAGCTACGGCACTTTACAGAATCAGATTACAGGGTTCTGTGGAGTCACGGAAGCGTTTGTTCTTTTTCTGGAGTGCACGGGGTTTACAGGCACATAACAGGCACCGGATGGAAACAGGATACCCGAGACAGGGCTGCATGCGACGGTACAGGCTCAGGCAAGGCACAAGACCGTGCTGAGGGACCAGACAATCGAGATACACAACAGGGCCGAGGGCTGTATTCACAGGTGAGACACAGGACAATGCTGAGGGGCGTACGTACCTACAGGTGAGACACAGGAAAGTGCTGAGGGTGTATCTACAGGTGAGATACAGGACAGTGCTGTGGGCTGTAGCTACAGATAAGACACAGATGATGATGATTGGCGTATGTACAGGTGAAACACATGAAAGTGCTGAGGGGTGTATCTACAGGTGAGACACAGGACCGTGCTGAGGGGACACAATAGTGAGATTCAAAACAGTGCTGAGGGGGGTGTATCTACAAGTGAGACACAGGGAAGTGCTGAGGGCTTTATCTACAGATGAGACACAGGACCGTGCTGATGATTACAGGCAAAGCACAAGACAGTGAGTGCTGAGTGGACAGACAAAGTGAGATACAAAACACTACTGAGGGGTATATGCGTAGGGGAAACACAGGACAGTGCTGAGGGGTGCAGACAATGGTGAGATACAAACAGTGCTGGGGGGGTCTACAGGTTAAACACAGGACAGTGCTCAGGGGTACAGACAAGAATGAGAGACAGGACAGTGCTGAGCGGGTGTATCTACAGGTGAGACACAGGGCAGCTGATGATTACAGGCAAAACACAAGACAGTGCTGAGTGGACAGACAAAGTGAGATACAAAACACTGCTGAGGGGTATATGCGTAGGGGAAACACAGGACAGTGCTGTGGGGTGCAGACAATGGTGAGATACAAACGGTGCTGGGGGGTGTCTACAGGTGAAACACAGGACAGATGATGATTACAGGCAAAGCACAAGACAGTGCTGAGTGGACAGACAATAGTGAGATACAAAACACTGCTGAGGGGTATATGCGTAGGGGAAACACAGGACAGTGCTGAGGGGTACAGACAATAGTGAGATACAAACAGTGCTGATCGGTGTATCTACAGGTGCGACACAGGAGGACACTGCTGAGGGCTACAGACAATGTATGAGATGCGAGGCAGTGTTTAAGGGTGCAAACGCAGGGCAGTGCTGAGGCGTAAAGCCACAGGTGAGGAACAGGACAGTGCTTATGTGTGCAGGCATTGAAGTGAAACAAGACAAGGAGGGGTGTATCTACAGGTGATGTGCAGGACGGTGCTTAAAGCGGCAGCACAGGTGAAACACGGACAGAGCTTCAGCTGCATGCAGGTACAGGTGAGAAACGGGGCAGCGCTGATGTTTACATGCACAGGTGAGACACGGGGCAGTGCTGATGTTTACATGCACAGGTGAGACACGGGGCAGCGCTGAGGCGCAAAGCTGCAGGTGTGCCGCAGGACAGTGCGCGAGGGTCCAGGCACAGGGGAGACAATGTTGACGTGTGTATTTGCAGGTGAGACGGGAACAGTAGTTACGGGTGCAGGCACAGGTGAGACATGGGACAGAGCTAAAGGGGTGCAGGCACAGTGGGGTCATAAGGCTGCTGTCGACGGTGAACAGTGGGGTCTCGAGGTTGCGCTCACGAGTGCCTAGAAGGGCCACCAAAATTGCACGCGCTCACGGATACACGGCGGGTCACCGAGGCTGCGTCCAGGGTGCACAGTGGGGTCACCAAGGTCGCGCCGATGGGGGAGCAGGCACAGCGCAGAGGCCACAGGTAGGTCAAGCAGGGGAGTGGACAGAGCTCGGCGGTACATGCACAGGGCGGGAGTGCACGTGAGGTCTGCAAGGATGCGACTTGAGTGCAGAGCCGAGCCCCTGAGATCCTACTTGGGGGTGTACGGACGGTGGGGGGCAAGTAAAGCCCAGTGGCAGCCGCAGGTCCAGGTTGCAGGATTTTTAATACTGTTCGTTTTTAAACTTTCGGCTATGCAGTTTTTTTTTTTTAATTAATCGCACTGTGGCCCATTTACACATTCCGAAAATGGTTCGAATTATAAATCTGTCCTCGAACTGACCATACACTGATTGTGAATGACATATAATCAACATCTCCAGCATGTACTCATTCCTCAGGTACCGGAGCCAATTTGTTGTCATTTTTCCATATTTTAGCTGGAGTTTTTTTGAGCCCTATCAGGTCAAATAAAAGATGACCGCCTTTTAATATAACGGCATGCGCCCTCTACGGTGCCATTTCTAATGCGAGTCAGTTTCTCCCATGTGCGATTACTATATCAACATACCGATAACATAGTAAATAGTTATACAACTGCCATGCATTCAACTTGTAAGGGAGTGGGCGTTGAACCAAATATATGTCGGTGTGTAAAGCAGCGCGTCGGTAATTGTCACATTTTCTAAAAACCGCCTGAAATCAAATTCCCCGTTTTCCAGCACGTCACACAGCACAAAGCAGTTCCAAACTCTCGAAAAATCAACATTTTCTTATTTGCGTCTACAAATTCACACAAGTGTAGTGGAAGGTAATTATCTTGCTTTCCCCAAATTTTCTTCATGTTTTCTTGACAATAGGGCCTTTATTATGAGTTATTTCTGCACAGAGCCTTCCGGGCGCAATTCTTGGTTTACTCATAAAAATTACAACATATTCACTGGTTTCTTGTTTCAGTTACATTTGAAATAATTCCGCCAGATAGTCGATTATTTCTGGGACTAGGGGAATAAATACCCCCAAAAGAACAGTCCGTCTGAATGAACCAACCGGACAAACCCACTTCGATTAACGGTACAGGCGCTGTAAATCACACTGCGGGGCCTTTATTGGACAATAAGTGACCGCACTATTTTATGAACCCGAAGGGAGTGAAGGGCTTCAGGTGCGCGCTGTTTTCAAAGGCCATAAACCACCCGCCTACCAGCAGGATGATCCAGATTGAAACGCTCACCACTGATATCTACTGTTACCTGGAGGTAACGACTTCGTATCCCGCAAAAGGCCTTCTCTGCCGTTCGTCCTTATATAGGAGAGATATAAGCTGCCATACAGTTGGAGTTAAGGAACATCTATTGTTTACAGCTCTTGGACACGTCAAGTCTTTGATTTGAAGCGCTGTATAAAACAAGTTCTTTTCGCTATAAACCTCGGCCCGCTCTACGCACACAAACACTCTTCATTCACAGGTGACTTGGAAGAGATGGTGACCCTGGGTCTGTACACAAATGTTGCTGAATTTGGGCAGGCAAGGCGTCACTTTCACACGTTGGGAGTGGAGGGGCGCGTTGGGGTTGTTCGAATTCACATTAGGGGCTAGGCACCCAGGGGGTCGCCTGAGAGGCGAGGGGGTTTATATATTTTTCTAATGGAGGGTGACAGAGACTGGTCTGGGTGTTTGCAGAATATTCATTTTTTTGCTGAGGGTTAGGGAAGGTAGCGGTGATATATTTTGGAGGTGAAGTGTTGATTGCGTACATCTGATGTGGGGTTCTGAGGCAGGACAGAGGATAAGTGACAGCCTGCGTTTTATAGATATTTTTGAGAGGTTCCGCGTCAATGGCTGTAATGCCAGGATGATGGCGCTGTTGGTGGAAGTAAGGGTGTGTGTGTGTGGGGGCGGGGGGTCATAGTTGGCCTTAACGCTGGTGCTTTGCAGATATTTATTATTAAAGAAGTTGTGGTGACGAGGTAGGGAATCTCTTACGGAAGCTTCTGAGTCACTTGGATAAAAGTTTGTTTCTGCTCCCTATTAATCCATTTCATCCAGGAGGAGGGGGTTCGAAGGGGGCACAGCTGGTCTAAGAGGTTTGTCATTGAATATACTGGATTGTTAGCCCCCCCCCCCCCCTTCAGAAATAGAATCACTCAGATCGAAGTTTCTTTCAAGGCGCTATGAATGCATTTGACGATGAAGGAATGGGCACATCTGGTCTCAGCGACGGTGGCATGCTGAGGTTTATCAATAATGAAGCTGGGGCGCTAGCCCCCACACCCCACCCGTGCAGAAATACAATCGATACGAGGTCCTCCCGTGACAACCAATGCATGCATTTGATGCCGCCTGCAGGGTGCCAGGGCCGGGGGCTGCAGACCTACCTTCCAGAGGAAACCCCGTCCGGGGGTAGTTCTGCCCAGGTCCTGGTCGCATCATTCTGGGGACAGCTCCTGCGAGACACGCCATGCGCCGGGGCACGTCAGAGGGTGAGAATTCTTGGGGAGCAGTCCCCACCGCCGACCAGCACAGGAAAGACAGACCCGAAGCAGACCCCGGCGGAGGGAGCAGAGGCGCCCTTGGCAGGGGCTGGACAGATGTTGGCAGAGAGTGGGCACGCTGTCCGGGAGGCTCAGGGCTTCCTCGCCGCAGGAGGCTCCGCTGCTCCTGGGGCGCGGGGGGAGGACGGATAATGTCAGCTGAAAGCTTTGCAAGTTGTTAAAGTGACCAACTTCAGGCAGGAGGGGAGGGGCGCGAGGAGGGGGCCTGGGCCGCTCTGATTGGCTGAGGACTTCTATTCTTTCAGCAGGAGTAAGGAGGCGATGCTGAGCGCTGAGAGCCAATCACAGCCCACGCCCCTTCCAGCGGGTACCCCCTCCTTCAGCGCAGGCTGGGTCCCTCGCCCACCCGTCCACCATCAGCACAGACTTCGGCGCGTGCCCCCTTTGCATCACTTCAGTACGGAGAGGGCAGGCCGGACCCAGAGACTGAGAGGCTGGGTGCAGCGAGGGAACCCCCACACTCGGGGGTGCATGTCCCTTCGGAACCCGAGGAGATTCTCCCATTGGTCCTCTGGCACTGGACAGGCTGACTTCAACCCGCCCCGTCCAGTGCTGGGACAGGCTGAGTTCAATTTCCCTCCAGCAGTGGAACAGGCTGAGTTCAGCCCACCACTGTCTAACACTGGGACAGGCGGCTGAGGTCAACCCCCCTCCAGGACCGGAGCAGGCTGGATTCAGAGCCCCTCCAGCACAGGCACAGGCTGGGCTCAGTGCCCACACCCAACTCCCCACCCTCTCGAAACAGGACGGGTCGGGCTGGTACAAAGCTTCTTTAGCTGGGGCCTCTTGTGGATTTTGGGGGCCCTGGGTCAAACATATTTTTGGGGCCCGTGTTCGGAGCAGCTTTGAGTTTATGATCCGATTTCTACCTTCGTGCTCTCTTTGGCCAGGTCACTGACAGAGCAGAGGCCCACTCATGCACATTCTAAATGTGTTTACATCTAATATTCAGGGATAGCCTCCAGCTGAATGCTAGTAAATCAGAGGTGCTGCTGGTGGGAAAGGACCATGGTCTATGGAGCGAACTCTGGTGGCCAGAAAGTGTGGGTAGTGCCCCTCCTCCCAAGCTAGCCGTCAAAAACCTGGGGGCATGGTTGGATTCTGCACTCAGCTATCAGGCACAAACCAAAAAGGTGGCAGGGACTTGCTTTGGTCTTTTACGAGGGTTTAGACCCCTATTGGGGTTTTTTGACGCGCCAGCCTATCATTCAGGCAGCTATATTGTCCAGATTGAACTATGCTTGCTCTCTGTATTTGGGGGCAAATAAGGCCGAGATTGTTCTGTACCCTACAACGGGTACAGAACGCAGCAGCCAGATCGCTGATTGGCTTGCGCAACACCCCATGTATTCTAGCCAACCTAGTTATCCCCTACGTCCCCACAAGCCAGCTACGCTCACTTGGTCAGCACCTGGTGAGGGTCCCAAGATTCCGGAGAGTGCGGGCAGGAGGCTGGTCCTTCCGCAGCAGGGCAGCGCTTCTTTGGAACGCACTGCCCACTCACATTCGAAGCCATACTAATTATCTGTTTTTCAGAAAGGCCATGAAAACGTACCTATTCCCCACTGTGTAGCCTTTGCCTTCCACCGTGTTAGTTCTCTGCTCACAGCGCCAGGATGCCCCTTTGCTGGGGCAGCTGTTGTGCTATACAAATGGCAGTAACATAACATAACATAACATAACATAGTAATGTGTGTTTTCACTATTGCAACTCAGCAGGGGCTCTCTCATATTACTGCAAATAATCACGGTTACCCCTCCTATTTCTCATTTGCGTGGTCCTGTTTGATTGTAAAAGAAACCTTTTATGGATGTTGCATCAAACATAAACACAACATTTCTGTGCAAAATGTCTGCAATAGACTCTCACACATCATCCACATTCAACATAAATTGAAGGACAACATTCAACATAAATTGAAGGACAACAGTTTTGAAAATAATATTTTTAAGAATATCAGTGCAAGGCTCTCTGCAGAACAGAGCTGCCTCTATCAGGGGGGCATCTCAAAGGCTGGGGCCAGAGGCAATTTTGCCCATGCCTTAAAACGTGTCTGTTCTTTAACATTGGGATGGGATGGGACCAACGGGCATTCCATTCCTGGGGCAGACTGGGTTTATTGCCCTCTAACCCTGCAGCACACTGGGACAAATGACTCTAGTGCACTGGGACAGCGGCCTCCATAGTCCACCACACAGAAATGTCAGAGTGAGAAGCTTTTTTTTAATATATATTTTGAAAGTTCACCTAATTTTTCCCAAGTCAACTTTTATTCAAAATGAAGAGGACACCTCCCATAATGCACTTATACACTTCTACTCTCAAAACTAAGGGAGGGAGATAGTCCCTTTATATCATAAGACTCCCAACCATACATTTCTATGTGACATGCTTCCTCATCGAGTCCTCGGCCGGTACAAACATCCATAGGGGGGGCTCAATCCCGCTTTTGGAGGGAGCACTCTATTTTGGGATCCTGGTAAAACTTTGAATTGCCTGAGGGCGATACTCTACTTGCTAACTTTGATTCTCAGGCCACCCTTCGTAGGTTAAATACATGGTGGGACATACTGAAGTGTTAACTATGACTACATCCTTGGAGCCTCGTGACCTGTAGCTGGGGCTCGGGGATAGAAGTGAGTGAGCTGGTGACTCTCCCGCTGCTGCCGTCGCAGCTGGGCTTTGCTCCGCCCCCCTCCCGCATCCTACTTCTGACTCCCTGCTGGTGTCCGGCCGGGCTTGGCTCCGTCGTTCCTGCTGGGGACTGCATCAACCAGGATCCTTTGCCCCAGGATGACCCTTCACCGCGCGCCAGAAGGCGCATATAACCACGCCTGGTGGTGAGCCTGGTGGGAAACGCTGATTGGAGCCTTGTGACCTGTGGCTGGGGCTCGGGAATAGAAGTGAGTGAGCTGGTGACTCTCCCGCTGCTGCCGTCGCGGCTGGGCTTTGCTCCGCCCCCCTTCTGCATCCTACCTCTGACTCCCTGCTGGTGTCCGTCCGGGCTTGGCTCCGCCGGCCCCGCTGGGGGCTGCATCACCCAGGATCCTTTGCCCCAGGACGACCCTTCACCGCGCGCCAGGAGGCCCATATAACCTAGCCTGGTTCCTCGCCTCGCGAGGCCGCGCGCGGGTCGCACCGGGCTAAGCCTGAGGAGGTCTGGACGGACCACCCCCCTTGGTTTTCCCACATAAGGAGGTAAAGAGACTTGGACTCTATACTTTTGGTGCACCCATTATTCGACTGTATAAATGGACTTTAACTCTCGTATTTTTAACTATCCCGACTCTGTCATTGCTTGGTATTATCCATATACATTTCATTCATAACCAAGCCACACTATGACTCGCAAGGGGGATAACAGAAAAGCCACCCCTCAGAGGGGTCCGCGCCATGGGACACAAGTCCACAACCCTATTGGGATAACACCGCCTATTCCTAGTGAAACAGATGAAAACAATTCTCGCCAGCCCGTAGACGGCACACTCAGCCTAGATTCCCCTTTACTAACAGCTGGTAATGCGCAAAGCCTTTCATTGGAAGAGGAATTAAATATTCTGTGTAAAACTAGGTATGTCCCAGTGGATTCGAGATTCGAACAATATAGTGCCCGACCCTGTCCTGTAAAAAGTATTGGTACATTACCCCCTAACGATTGCACGTTGGAACTGCCCTTATTACCTCAAAAAGTAAATACTCAAAGTATATCACTCCCCCAGGTAACATCAGTGAAAAGCACGACGGGGATAAAGACAATGGGAATCACCCAAAGTTACAAAAACTGTTCGTAAGCCCCTCACTGGCTACCACTAATTCCCCCTTAACCTCAGAGGCTGCAGAATAATTAGACCACCTAGCACCTCCCTCCCAGCTGGCTTTATTGTCCCAGATTGAACTATTGATTAAATCTATTACATCGCCGTTGATGGAAAAATTAAAGACTCTAGGGGACAGGCTGACGGACCTAGAAGAAATGATCAAGGCCAACTTGCCACCTACTAAAAACTTTGTAACATCTAACCATTCCCCGCCACCTGCTGCCTCCTAAGTACCTAAGCCATCTACACAAAGCATTAATGCCCAAATTCAGCCACTAGCCTTCAATACATCAGCCCAAAATGCTCCTAAGATCCCTTCTAAACCCACATTAGCACAGCGTACTGCCCTTAGAGCATAGCTCAATAAAGCACCTTATATACAAATACCACCGGAGGCTGCCCCATTTGTGTATGTCCTTTCGGGATTTCAGCACTCTCTTATGGAAAAGTCGAAAGACAAGAAGATCTACTAAATAAGGTTATGTTTTGGTTAACAAAAAATAGACCTCTGCCAACCGACCTTAATGGAAGAATAGTGAGTGTCAGAAGGGTGGGCTGGCTAGGTTCTCTCCCAAAAGACATTCCCGGTGACCTAGTGCTAGTTAAATTTAGGAAGAGACATATTGTCCCATATCTGCAAACCTGGCAGCCCCAAGAAGGAGACGGTCCTATATCCACCTGGGATTTACATGACTTTCACCCCAGTGCGTCATACCCCCCTTTCCCAAGACCAAAAACAGGATACAATCATTCGATGGGTAGAAAGGCCTGTGTATTGAATGGTAGTAGCTTTTCCGCTTTTAATCGTTTCGAACCAATGTACAACAGCTACAAGCATGGGAAGTTCTATTAATTTGCTTGTAGTAACTAACAATCTGATGTAATGGTAGATCTGTGAATGCTAAGCCTATAAAAAGAACGTAAACAACAATGAAATTATTCCCACAGGCTGGGCCCAAGTTTTTTAACTTGTACATACTTTGTGCTACTGTATGTTTTGTTTTATGACTGTTTTTAACTGTACGCTTTTATGATTTTAAACCAAAGTCGAATAAAGCAAACTGAACGACTACATCCACTTATCAACATGTTTCAGCCAGCCAAGTTTTGCTCAGGTGGTCACCCGGCTTTTATCAGGACCGTCACGATGCCCATCAATTGCACTATTTAAGATAAACTCTTCTTATATCTTGTGAGGCTGTATAACACTCTATTGTGAAAAGCATGCATGCACCCCATGCATACATACTGACGACACCACACCAAAGTTGAGGTAAGTCTTGTTGCTGAAAGCTTGGGGATTCCCAGGTGTCCAATTTATTTATCCAGGCTCAATGTTCACCTATCGGTACTTACTGGCAGGTATCACCCTGTGTCACACTTATTCCATTGGGAACGCCCTGCGAAGTACCTAAATTGGCCTGCTATGAGAAACCAGGACATTTCCCAGTGTCCAATTTATTTATCTAAGCTCAATGTTTCCTATAGTTATGTGGCGGATTTAGGTACTTCACCGATTTTCAAAAAGTGTGGGCTCTTGTAAAAGTAATGGTACAGGTGAGGAATGCAGAGTGCTACATGTGTATGAAGTGAATTAAAACTACCTCTTGGTAGATTAGATCTAGGCTTTATTCTGGTGCCTCCAAGGATAGATTAAAATCAAGGAGGAGTGAGATTTCACTCCAGTGCAAGAGTGTTCAACATGTTTCTGCCCAACTCATGACCTAGCTACGAAGTTCCTAGGCATTCTTCAGGACCATAGCTGTATGTCACCCTGAAAAGTGATATCTGATAAAACAACAAAAATAATAATTAACATCTTGAGCCAGACAGCGATCCGCCAGATACGTTAGGGGAATCCACCATCGTTCTCACCTGGAAGAGTACAGAAGCATTTAAGCATACATAAACATGAATACACACTCTAACTAGAAATGTATTCTTAGCATGCAAGGGTGGGCTTGCATGAGTGATAATGCCCACCACAAGTTTGACACTGAGAAAAAGTTAGAACTTCAGTTAGTACTTCATCATAAAGAAGAAGATCTTCCCACAACAGTTGGGTGTCTTACTTCAACTCTAGCCTTTTTTAGAAGCAGACTATATAACAGTGCTATATATCAACAAAAACAAAAGCGAAGTAAAGAAAGGACTGAAAACTTTGAACCATAAGTATTGAACGAAGTTAATCATTTGTATCTGAAAAAGTTACTTATTAAAGATGAACTTTGCTCAACAAGAAAGTACAATATAGAAATATAACGAGGGTCATAAGTCGTATCTCCAGTTCGACATAGAGGGGGCATTTAAGAAACATCAATGCGTGTAAGGTCAACTATGTGCTCACATTATGCAGAGTCTATCAACAGGTGTCCTTATACAGTGGGTTAAGTAATCATTTCACAAGTAGGAGTCAAAGGTGTACCATCATGCCAAGACATCGTAAATGAAGATTGCGGGCCACAGTGGTGTCGCGTTACCCGTAAAAGTCTCTTGTTATCCGTCTCTTGCGTGCCCGGCAAGGAAGCAATGCTGGCCGGTGAGGGCGACCATTTATAATGCAGGCGTCCAACATCAGCAGCGTCTGTCGTGCAAGGCCCATATTCTCGAGTGAAGACATAAAGGAGGTTGGGAGATAAAGTTCCAGCAGGGTAATGATGCATAGGTTGCAGATTTGCACATTTTTATGTACTATCCCGGCAGATCAGGAGTAAGTGGATGTGGTTGGATTATAAGGGAATCCTTAGAGAAGCATCATTGTGACATTAACATGAATATTAAGCTTTTCAGTCCTTGTGTTCAATTGTTTTTGTCAGGGAAGTCTATTGTGTTTCGATCACAAATGAGGAGTGAGAGCAGGAAATGCCCAAATCTTTCACCTTCCAACCAAGAATATACCCACAATCAGAAGCTCAGGCTTTTCGCTAGTATTCTGGAGATAATTGCTCCAGAAGTTGATAATATTGTTCTCAACCCATGGAAACCAAGGGGGCATCTCCCTGTTGTCAAACTTAATCCAAGGGACAGACACTACCCACCATCTGCCTCAGTATTTCCATCCGCCTATAGAACTCTAAATAGATAGCTTCTTACAGGGAGAAGTGGTTATGGGTCTGCTATTTAGTAACTGATCACCTGGCACCAGTAACACAACATTAATCAGCGATATCATCGCATAAATACAGAAACAACATTAATTCGTACCCAGACACTCTGACGTCTTGACAAAGGCCGGCGACCCTTTGGGCAGTAAGAAGAACAGCCGAAACATGTTGACGCTATTGAGGATGAGAATGTGATAGACAACCCTCGAATTTCATTCTATTTTATTGCTTTTAATCATATTGAGACATCCATGAATAAAATAAACTTTGGATAGCCCTAGACAGTTTTAACTGCTTTTTTACTGCAGCAACTGACACTCCTATAGAGTTACAATTTTACACCAAACACCCCTCACTCGCACGCAAAGTGGTAGAGCCCATCTTGGACCCAATTGGGTCCAAGATGTGGGAAGCCCAATGATGGAGCATGCCACATCTGATGTGGGTGAGAACCTTACATTTCCCAGAGATCGCTCTGTCTATTTGGATATGTTAATACTAGGATACAACCTAACCGTTTGATTGTGGGTGTAAGCCTATTGTGTCTCCAACTTCAGGGGTATTGTTAGGATTGTGGTTGCCACAATATCCCAATTGTTACATAATTCAAGATCTGCAAAGGTTAGTGACCTTTTAGGCAGTGGTCCTTGGTTCAGGAGTGGCAGCCTTGCAAAAGGTGGAAGATCAGACAGTGCTGTGGCCCTGGGAGAAAGTTGGGTAGTGAGACATGAAGTACAACATATCTTGCAGGGCCTTCTTCAAGATCAGGGTCCAGCTAGCCACTCAGGCAGGTAGTAGACCATTGTAAAGCAAGGCATGGGACTGCCAAGTTTTCTTGGGAAAACCTGTTTCACAATCCAGGTTACTTGGGCTGTTGGTGAACTTGTGCTCGAAGACACCAAGGGTGGAAGCAGATTGGTACTGAGAAAGGGCAGGGTTATGGAAGGAAGATGAAACAGGTCTGTTATGGTATGGAAAGACTGAGTAGAGTATTATTGATAAAAACAAAAACATGTGGGTGAAATACTTGCATTAATCTCAGCCATCAACCAATCAGGGATTTATAGAGCACACTACTCACCCGTGAGGGTCTCAAGGCGCTCGGGGTGGGCTGGTTCAGGCTGCTCCGGTCATCCGAAGAGCCAGGTTTTGAAGCTCTTCCTGAATGCTTGCAGTGTGGGGCTTCGTCTGATGCTGAGGGGGAGTTCGTTCTAGGTCTTGGCCACGATGTGGGAAAAGGATATGCCTCCCGTTCTGGCTCTGTGGATGCAAAGGATTTCAGCCAAGGCTAGGTCAGCGGAGTGGTGCTTTCTTTTTTTGGGGGGGGGGGGGGTAGAAGGAGTTTCTATTGTTAAGGTATTGGGGTACGGTGTTGTGGGGGCTTGGTAGGCGTGTGTGAGCAGCTTGAACGTCACTCTTTTTTCGACGGGGAGCCAGTAGAGGTCTCGTAGGTGCTGGGTGATGTAGTCTTGTTGTGAAATGCTGAGGATGAGTCTGGTTGTGGCGTTCTGGACAGTCTGGAGTTTGTCGAGTAGAGATTTGTTGAATCCGGTGTAGAGGGCGTTCCTATAGTCCAGCCTGCTGGTGATGAGTGCATGGGTGACAAACGTCTTGGATTCAGGGGGATCCATTTGAAGGTCTTGTGGAGTGTGCGGAGGGTGTTGAAGCATGTGAAAGATACAGCATTGATCTGTTGGGTCATGGTGAGGGAGGAGTCGAGTATGATTCCAAGGTTGCGGTTGTGGTCCGTGGGGGTGGGGGTGGGAGGGTTGCCGAGGGCAGTTGGCCCCCAGATGTCGTCCCATGCGGAGGGGGTGGCTCCGAAGATGAGGACTTCTGTTCTCTCTGAGTTGAGCTTCAGGCAGCTGCTGCTCATCCAGATTGCAACGTCTTTCATTCCTTCCTGAAAGTTGTGTCTGGTGATGTTGGGTTACTTGGTGAGGGAGAAGATGAGCTGGGTGTCGTTGGCATAGGATACTATGCTGAGTCCATGTTTTCTGACAATGGTTGCAAGAGGGGCCATGTAGATGTTGAAGAGTGTGGCGTTGAGGGAGGATCCTTGAGGAACTCTGCATCTGATCTCTGTGGGTTTGGAGAGGAAGGGTGGCAGTCTGATTCTTTGAGTTTGGCCGCCGATGAAGGAGCGGATCTATTCGAGGGCGGTTCCCTGTATGCTGGGGTCATGGAGTCTGGTGGCTAGTGTGTCATGGGAGATGGCGTCAAAGACTGCTGAGAGGTCTAGTAGAATGAGGGCTACAGTGTAGCCTTGGCCGAGGAGTTTGCAGATGTCATCCGTGGCAGCTAAGAGGGAATTCTCGGTGCTGTGGTTGCTGCGGAAGCCGGTATTGAGATGTGTCGAGGATGTCATTGGATTCTATGAAGTTCGTTAACTGGATGTTGACGATCCTCTCAGTGACTTTGGTGGTGATGGGGAGGAGAGAAATGGGTCTGGAGTTCTTGAGGTCCATCGGGTCTGTGGAGGGCTTCTTGAGGAGGAGTTTTACTTCTGTGTCTTTCCAGTTGTCAGGGAATGTGCCTGTTTCAAGGGTGCAGTTGATTGTCTGTCGTAGTTCTTGTGCAATGGTGGAGGTGGCCCTGTGGAAGATGTGCAGCGGGCAGGGGTTCGTGGGTGCCCCAGAGTGTATGCTCCTTATGGTCTTTGCAGTGTCTTCTGTGGTGACTGGGGTCCTGGTGAGGATAGTCGGCAGGGTGGAGTTGCTGGTGGACGGTGTTGGGTCGATGCCTTGGTTCTGTTAATCGAAGTTGTTGTAGAGTGTCCTGATCTTGTGGTAGAAGAAGGATCCAAGTTTGTTGCAGAGGTCCCGGAATAGAGGGACGTCAGAGGTTTTGTTGGAGGTCTGGTGAATTCTTGTATGGTGGTGAAGAGCTCCTTGGAGTTGCTGGAGTTGGAGAGGATTCTGTCCTGGATGAAGTTCCTTTTCGTAGATCTGATGAGTTGGTGGTGTGCTGTAGTGGCGGTCCTGTAGGCAGTGCATGCTTCCGGGCTTTTGCTGTTCCTCTACGCTTTCTCGAATTGTCGGCACAAGCGCTTGGATACTCGGAGGTCCGTGGTGCACCAGGTGGCTTTTGTGGTGTGTTGTTTGTCAGAGTTCTGGAGGGGTTTGAGCATGTTGGCGCAGTCGACGATCCATTTGTGGAGTTCATTGGCTGCAGAGTTGGATTGCAGCGGTGGCAAGGTGCTCTTCGGTGATCTTGCTCCAGTTTCTGCTCGGGGTACGTGGCGTTGGCTTGTGTGCTGTGGGTTTCGAGAACGTAGTGGTGGTCCATCCAGTGGGGTTGAGTGGTGTGGCTCAAGCTCAAGTTGATTCCTCCGGTGAAGATGGGGTCAAGGGTGTGTCCTGCCATGTGGGTGGTGGTGGTGATGAGTTGCTTCAACCCGATGTTGGCGAGGCTGTCTAGGAGGGCAGTGGAGTTGGGGTCGCTGAGGTTGTCAAGGTGAAAATTCAGGTCTCCGAGCAGTACGTAGTCCAAGGAGGCGAAGGCTTGGGGTGCGATGTGGTCTTCAATTGTGTTGATGAACGTGGTGCGGGGTTCAGGAAGTCTGTAGGTTCAAGTTCAAGTTCAAGTTCATTGATTTGTATAGCGCACTACTCACCCAGAGGGTCTCAAGGCGCTTTAGTGAGGGAGGGTGCATCATTTATCTAATAGCCAGGTTTTTGGCTGCTTTCTGAAGGCGAGGTGGTTCTGTGTGAGGCGGAGGTGAGTGGGGAGAGAATTCCAGGTCTTGGCCGCTAAATAGGAAAAGGATCTTCCTCCCATGGTGGATCTATTGATGCGCGTGATAGTGGCAAGGGTTTGATTGGATTAACGTAGTTGGCGAGTGGGTGTGTAGAAGGATAGTCGTTTGTTGAGGCATTCGGGTCCTAGGACGTAGAGGGCCTTGTGTGCATGGGTGAGGAGACGGAACGTTATTCTTTTGTTGACGGGAAGCCAGTGGAGATCTTTCAGATGACCGGAAATGTGAGCTTGACGGGGGATGTCCAGTATGAGTCTGGCTGAGGCGTTTTGGATGCGTTGGAGTTTTTTCTGTAGTTTGGCTGTGGTTCCGGCGTAGAGGGTGTTTCCATAATCTAGTCGGCTGGTGACTAGTGCGTGGGTGACTGTCTTTCTTGTTTCGGTGGGGCTCCAGCGGAAGATTTTTTTGAGCATGCGTAGGATGTTGAAGCATGATGATGAGACGGCGTTTACTTGTCTGCCCATCGACAGGGAGGAGTCTAGGATGAATCCCAGGCTACGTGTGTGGTCTGTGGGAATGGGTGCTGTGCCCAGAGCCGGTGGCCACCACGAGTCGTCCCATGCAGAGGGGGATGATCCTAAGATGAGGACTTCCGTTTTGTCCGAGTTTAATTTTAAACAACTGTTTTTCATCCATTCAGCTACTTCTTTCATTCCATCGTGTAGATTGGTTTTGGCGGTGTTTGGGTCTTTGGTGAGGGAGAAGATCAGCTGGGTGTCGTCAGCGTAGGAGATGATGTTGAGGTTGTATTGACGCGCGATGGCTGCGAGGGGACTCATGTACACATTGAAGAGGGTGGGACTGAGTGATGATCCTTGTGGTACACCGCAGATGACTTTGGTTGCCTCTGATTTGAACCGGGGGAGGCGGACTCTCTGGGTTCTTCCGGCGAGGAACGAGATGATCCAGTCCAACGCTTTTCCTTGTATTCCGATGTTGTTGAGGCGTTGTATGAGGGTGTTATGGCAGACTGTGTCGAAGGCAGCAGAGAGGTCAAGTAGGATGAGGGCAACTGTTTCTCCGTTGTCCAGTAGCGTTCGGATGTCGTCTGTAGCAGCGATGAGGGCGGTTTCTGTGCTGTGTTTGGCCCGGAAGCCGGACTGTGAGGGGTCAAGAGAATTGTTGGGTTCAAGGAAGGCGGCGAGCTGACTGCTTTCTCGATGACTTTGGCCGGGAAGGGGAGGAGTGAGATGGGGCGGTAGTTCTTAAGTTCAGAAGAGTCCGCTGTGGGTTTCTTCAGAAGGGCGCTGAGTTCGGCATGTTTCCAGCTTTCTGGGAAGGTAGCAGTGTTGAAGGAGCAGTTGATGACATCACGAAGATGGGGTGCGATGATGGAGTCTGCTTTGTTGAAAATGTGGTGGGGACATGGGTCGGTTGGTGATCCTGAGTGGATGGAGTTCATCAGGCGGATGGTGTCTTCAGTCGTGATTGGGTTCCAGGTGCAGAGGTTGTGAGATTGCTGATTTGGTTCGGAGGTGGGTGGAGTGGGTTGTTCTTTGGACAGGTTTCCAAAGCTGTTATGAATGTCGGCGATTTTGTTGTGAAAGAAAGAGGATAGGGAGTAGCAGAGGTCTTGGTAGGTGAGGGTTCCGCGTAGAGTTGTTCTAGAGTTGTCCTGGATCTGGAGTTGCCATTCCAAATTATTCTTGCTAGCATTATAGCCCATCGTGTTTTTGCATACTGTGCCTCTTCAGACATTGACAAATCTTGTCTAAATTAGCCCTAGGAAATTGTTGGGGCTGGCACTGCTCAGTTCAGATAGTCACAGTTATGGTCTGTGGCGTGCTGGGGAGGTATCGCTGTCTGGTCCATACAGCGTGTATAATAACAAAGTCTAATGCAAAGCTACCCCAACCAGGGGGAGACTCCTCCTAGCACTGCAGAGAAGACTAAACAAGTCTTATTCACTTGAATGCTTTTTAATAAAGTTTTATACACCAATGGTTTGTTGTGTATTATTTTCCATATCAACTCATTAATTTCATGGTTGCTGCGATCTCGAACACATTGTTCAATGCAAGTATCATCAAGTACATATAACGTGAGCTTTTCATGTGTCCCAATGCATTTCGGGCTCTCTTAAAGCCCTTCGTCAGGGGATTACTCTACAAAAAGAAAAAAAGCATGGCTGTCAGCCTAAATGTGTGATAACTATATCAAAATAGGTGCGTCATGCAGGGGTGTCTAAACGTCTGTGATGGTTAGTCTATGGGCTTGGGTGAGTGAATATCGTGGAAACCAGAGAAACGAATTCGCGGTGTATGAAACTGAAACATGTCATTGGAAAAGTGGCCGGTGCGCATATCTGACTTATATGTTTAGTGAAGCGCATGTGCCTATGTTGGTACGTTTTTAAAAGCTCAAAATGCCCCATGGTGCAGATAAGAAACAAATGAGTATATTGTGGCGTGTGAGAGAAACCATAATCCCGTTCACCAACGTGTAAAAATGTCTGAAGTGACTCACTCTCACGTAGCCTGGTCAAATACATGAACCTGAAATACACAAAAGTGCACACGAGTGGTTAACGCTCGACGATGCAACTATGTGAACGTTTGAATGGGGGGTACTTACAGTGTGATGAAGTGGCTCCGCGTGGTGTTGAGAACCGCTAACCCTCCGTTGTGTAGACGTGTGGCGGGTATACAGGAGTGCTGTGTTAAACCGGCTGGACGTGTGGTGTAAACATAATGGATGGACTGACTCCGCTGTATTGAGCGCCATCTTGGAGTGGTGAATTAGTAAAAGTGAATAATAACGTGTGAAACAATAAGGGCCAGATGTAGGAGCCCTAATACCGGTCGGTAACGGCCGAATTCGGCCGTTACCGACCGGTATTAGGGTTTCCAGATGTAAGGGGCCTATATTTTACCGATTCTGTAAATTTACTGAATCGGTAAATTTACAGAATCGGTAAAATACCGAATCGGTATATTTACCGATTCGGTAAATCTACATGTAGGTGGGACTCTTCTGAGTCCCAAAGGCCCCTTAGAATCGGTATTTTACCACCCAATCCTATTGGGTGGTAAAATACCGAATTCAGGTGTGCATGCACATCTGTGCATGCACACCTGTGCAATGTGACACACAAGTCCGGAATTGGGGGGCTAGAGGGTGTCAAAGTGACACCCCCTGCACCCTTGCCTGCTGTTTTCAGCGCCTTATGTAGCCTTTGGGAACTGCAGCAGGGGGACTCCCATGGATCCGGCCAGCATGTGCCCCTACTTGCCCGCGCAGACCATTTTCTTTGCCAGCCTGCTTGCTGATTATTTTGATGTCACAGACAGTACAAAAATAAGCAGTCACCGAAAGCTGTATTTTCAGCACTTATCTGTACATACTTCGAACAGCAATTTAATTGTGTTCTAGGGCTGCCTGAATAATCCATGACTGATAATGAAAGGGAACAAAGACAGAAAAGTCACATTACAAATCAATACATACTTTTTTATTTATAACCCTATTAAGAGGCAAATTCCGATCTCGCTCGGAATGGCTCTGAACCCGATCCGGCTGGGAAAAGTATGAGCCGGACGCGTGTTTCACGACCGACTCATACAACTGTATGAGCGAGCAAGTACAGTGTGGGAAACGTGAAATCGCCGACCGAGACATTTGCGGGTCCGAATCACTCCGTATAAGTTGGCCGTATGCGAACCGTCCCGTGTAATAGAGGTGATATCCGACCAAGCCATGGCGATGCACGATTCGGACAGCTGGATCGAGACAGAGTTTATGACTCGTAAAAGCTCTGGGAAGGGGACTTCGGGGGTCCGCGCTGGACCCCCTTTCATCCCGTAGCCTTACGAGTTGGTCACAAGGGGGACCCAAGGGTCCCCAAACATGTGCATGTACAGTGCGGGGGCACAAATGTGTCCCCACTACAGGGGGGTGCCCTTTTGCACAACGTACCTTTTTAGTCTATGGGAGCCTATGTACACGTCGTACAACAGGCTCCCATTAACTTCAATGGGGCTCCGAGCGACCTGTGTCCGTAAGCGCGTGTTCGCATCGTACTCGGGAGTTCGGTGCACCGGAGTGCGACTCGGATGGAGGGCTTTCCCAACGAGACCGGAATCGAACCCTTAATGTCAAGACAAGGTCTTTGCAGACTCTTTAAACACATGGCTGGCATTTTAATTTTGGCAACACTACTTTATATTCCTTTTCAAGAAATGCATTCTAACACTAGAGCAGTAAATGTAAAATACAAATGTAAGGCAGAGTGGGGGGCCAGGGGGTACTCGAACCAGGTAAAAAAAACTAAGCCTCAATAACTGGGATTTACATGACTTTCACCCCAGTGCGTCATACCCCCCTTTCCCAAGACCAAAAACAGGATACAATCATTCGATGGGTAGAAAGGCCTGTGTATTGAATGGTAGTAGCTTTTCCGCTTTTAATCGTTTCGAACCAATGTACAACAGCTACAAGCATGGGAAGTTCTATTAATTTGCTTGTAGTAACTAACAATCTGATGTAATGGTAGATCTGTGAATGCTAAGCCTATAAAAAGAACGTAAACAACAATGAAATTATTCCCACAGGCTGGGCCCAAGTTTTTTAACTTGTACATACTTTGTGCTACTGTATGTTTTGTTTTATGACTGTTTTTAACTGTACGCTTTTATGATTTTAAACCAAAGTCGAATAAAGCAAACTGAACGACTACATCCACTTATCAACATGTTTCAGCCAGCCAAGTTTTGCTCAGGTGGTCACCCGGCTTTTATCAGGACCGTCACGATGCCCATCAATTGCACTATTTAAGATAAACTCTTCTTATATCTTGTGAGGCTGTATAACACTCTATTGTGAAAAGCATGCATGCACCCCATGCATACATACTGACGACACCACACCAAAGTTGAGGTAAGTCTTGTTGCTGAAAGCTTGGGGATTCCCAGGTGTCCAATTTATTTATCCAGGCTCAATGTTCACCTATCGGTACTTACTGGCAGGTATCACCCTGTGTCACACTTATTCCATTGGGAACGCCCTGCGAAGTACCTAAATTGGCCTGCTATGAGAAACCAGGACATTTCCCAGTGTCCAATTTATTTATCTAAGCTCAATGTTTCCTATAGTTATGTGGCGGATTTAGGTACTTCACCGATTTTCAAAAAGTGTGGGCTCTTGTAAAAGTAATGGTACAGGTGAGGAATGCAGAGTGCTACATGTGTATGAAGTGAATTAAAACTACCTCTTGGTAGATTAGATCTAGGCTTTATTCTGGTGCCTCCAAGGATAGATTAAAATCAAGGAGGAGTGAGATTTCACTCCAGTGCAAGAGTGTTCAACATGTTTCTGCCCAACTCATGACCTAGCTACGAAGTTCCTAGGCATTCTTCAGGACCATAGCTGTATGTCACCCTGAAAAGTGATATCTGATAAAACAACAAAAATAATAATTAACATCTTGAGCCAGACAGCGATCCGCCAGATACGTTAGGGGAATCCACCATCGTTCTCACCTGGAAGAGTACAGAAGCATTTAAGCATACATAAACATGAATACACACTCTAACTAGAAATGTATTCTTAGCATGCAAGGGTGGGCTTGCATGAGTGATAATGCCCACCACAAGTGTGACACTGAGAAAAAGTTAGAACTTCAGTTAGTACTTCATCATAAAGAAGAAGATCTTCCCACAACAGTTGGGTGTCTTACTTCAACTCTAGCCTTTTTTAGAAGCAGACTATATAACAGTGCTATATATCAACAAAAACAAAAGCGAAGTAAAGAAAGGACTGAAAACTTTGAACCATAAGTATTGGACGAAGTTAATCATTTGTATCTGAAAAAGTTACTTATTAAAGATGAACTTTGCTCAACAAGAAAGTACAATATAGAAATATAACGAGGGTCATAAGTCGTATCTCCAGTTCGACATAGAGGGGGCATTTAAGAAACATCAATGCGTGTAAGGTCAACTATGTGCTCACATTATGCAGAGTCTATCAACAGGTGTCCTTATACAGTGGGTTAAGTAATCATTTCACAAGTAGGAGTCAAAGGTGTACCATCATGCCAAGACATCGTAAATGAAGATTGCGGGCCACAGTGGTGTCGCGTTACCCGTAAAAGTCTCTTGTTATCCGTCTCTTGCGTGCCCGGCAAGGAAGCAATGCTGGCCGGTGAGGGCGACCATTTATAATGCAGGCGTCCAACATCAGCAGCGTCTGTCGTGCAAGGCCCATATTCTCGAGTGAAGACATAAAGGAGGTTGGGAGATAAAGTTCCAGCAGGGTAATGATGCATAGGTTGCAGATTTGCACATTTTTATGTACTATCCCGGCAGATCAGGAGTAAGTGGATGTGGTTGGATTATAAGGGAATCCTTAGAGAAGCATCATTGTGACATTAACATGAATATTAAGCTTTTCAGTCCTTGTGTTCAATTGTTTTTGTCAGGGAAGTCTATTGTGTTTCGATCACAAATGAGGAGTGAGAGCAGGAAATGCCCAAATCTTTCACCTTCCAACCAAGAATATACCCACAATCAGAAGCTCAGGCTTTTCGCTAGTATTCTGGAGATAATTGCTCCAGAAGTTGATAATATTGTTCTCAACCCATGGAAACCAAGGGGGCATCTCCCTGTTGTCAAACTTAATCCAAGGGACAGACACTACCCACCATCTGCCTCAGTATTTCCATCCGCCTATAGAACTCTAAATAGATAGCTTCTTACAGGGAGAAGTGGTTATGGGTCTGCTATTTAGTAACTGATCACCTGGCACCAGTAACACAACATTAATCAGCGATATCATCGCATAAATACAGAAACAACATTAATTCGTACCCAGACACTCTGACGTCTTGACAAAGGCCGGCGACCCTTTGGGCAGTAAGAAGAACAGCCAAAACATGTTGACGCTATTGAGGATGAGAATGTGATAGACAACCCTCGAATTTCATTCTATTTTATTGCTTTTAATCATATTGAGACATCCATGAATAAAATAAACTTTGGATAGCCCTAGACAGTTTTAACTGCTTTTTTACTGCAGCAACTGACACTCCTATAGAGTTACAATTTTACACCAAACACCCCTCACTCGCACGCAAAGTGGTAGAGCCCATCTTGGACCCAATTGGGTCCAAGATGTGGGAAGCCCAATGATGGAGCATGCCACATCTGATGTGGGTGAGAACCTTACATTTCCCAGAGATCGCTCTGTCTATTTGGATATGTTAATACTAGGATACAACCTAACCGTTTGATTGTGGGTGTAAGCCTATTGTGTCTCCAACTTCAGGGGTATTGTTAGGATTGTGGTTGCCACAATATCCCAATTGTTACATAATTCAAGATCTGCAAAGGTTAGTGACCTTTTAGGCAGTGGTCCTTGGTTCAGGAGTGGCAGCCTTGCAAAAGGTGGAAGATCAGACAGTGCTGTGGCCCTGGGAGAAAGTTGGGTAGTGAGACATGAAGTACAACATATCTTGCAGGGCCTTCTTCAAGATCAGGGTCCAGCTAGCCACTCAGGCAGGTAGTAGACCATTGTAAAGCAAGGCATGGGACTGCCAAGTTTTCTTGGGAAAACCTGTTTCACAATCCAGGTTACTTGGGCTGTTGGTGAACTTGTGCTCGAAGACACCAAGGGTGGAAGCAGATTGGTACTGAGAAAGGGCAGGGTTATGGAAGGAAGATGAAACAGGTCTGTTATGGTATGGAAAGACTGAGTAGAGTATTATTGATAAAAACAAAAACATGTGGGTGAAATACTTGCATTAATCTCAGCCATCAACCAATCAGGGATTTATAGAGCACACTACTCACCCGTGAGGGTCTCAAGGCGCTCGGGGTGGGCTGGTTCAGGCTGCTCCGGTCATCCGAAGAGCCAGGTTTTGAAGCTCTTCCTGAATGCTTGCAGTGTGGGGCTTCGTCTGATGCTGAGGGGGAGTTCGTTCTAGGTCTTGGCCACGATGTGGGAAAAGGATATGCCTCCCGTTCTGGCTCTGTGGATGCAAAGGATTTCAGCCAAGGCTAGGTCAGCGGAGTGGTGCTTTCTTTTTTTGGGGGGGGGGGGGGTAGAAGGAGTTTCTATTGTTAAGGTATTGGGGTACGGTGTTGTGGGGGCTTGGTAGGCGTGTGTGAGCAGCTTGAACGTCACTCTTTTTTCGACGGGGAGCCAGTAGAGGTCTCGTAGGTGCTGGGTGATGTAGTCTTGTTGTGAAATGCTGAGGATGAGTCTGGTTGTGGCGTTCTGGACAGTCTGGAGTTTGTCGAGTAGAGATTTGTTGAATCCGGTGTAGAGGGCGTTCCTATAGTCCAGCCTGCTGGTGATGAGTGCATGGGTGACAAACGTCTTGGATTCAGGGGGATCCATTTGAAGGTCTTGTGGAGTGTGCGGAGGGTGTTGAAGCATGTGAAAGATACAGCATTGATCTGTTGGGTCATGGTGAGGGAGGAGTCGAGTATGATTCCAAGGTTGCGGTTGTGGTCCGTGGGGGTGGGGGTGGGAGGGTTGCCGAGGGCAGTTGGCCCCCAGATGTCGTCCCATGCGGAGGGGGTGGCTCCGAAGATGAGGACTTCTGTTCTCTCTGAGTTGAGCTTCAGGCAGCTGCTGCTCATCCAGATTGCAACGTCTTTCATTCCTTCCTGAAAGTTGTGTCTGGTGATGTTGGGTTACTTGGTGAGGGAGAAGATGAGCTGGGTGTCGTTGGCATAGGATACTATGCTGAGTCCATGTTTTCTGACAATGGTTGCAAGAGGGGCCATGTAGATGTTGAAGAGTGTGGCGTTGAGGGAGGATCCTTGAGGAACTCTGCATCTGATCTCTGTGGGTTTGGAGAGGAAGGGTGGCAGTCTGATTCTTTGAGTTTGGCCGCCGATGAAGGAGCGGATCTATTCGAGGGCGGTTCCCTGTATGCTGGGGTCATGGAGTCTGGTGGCTAGTGTGTCATGGGAGATGGCGTCAAAGACTGCTGAGAGGTCTAGTAGAATGAGGGCTACAGTGTAGCCTTGGCCGAGGAGTTTGCAGATGTCATCCGTGGCAGCTAAGAGGGAATTCTCGGTGCTGTGGTTGCTGCGGAAGCCGGTATTGAGATGTGTCGAGGATGTCATTGGATTCTATGAAGTTCGTTAACTGGATGTTGACGATCCTCTCAGTGACTTTGGTGGTGATGGGGAGGAGAGAAATGGGTCTGGAGTTCTTGAGGTCCATCGGGTCTGTGGAGGGCTTCTTGAGGAGGAGTTTTACTTCTGTGTCTTTCCAGTTGTCAGGGAATGTGCCTGTTTCAAGGGTGCAGTTGATTGTCTGTCGTAGTTCTTGTGCAATGGTGGAGGTGGCCCTGTGGAAGATGTGCAGCGGGCAGGGGTTCGTGGGTGCCCCAGAGTGTATGCTCCTTATGGTCTTTGCAGTGTCTTCTGTGGTGACTGGGGTCCTGGTGAGGATAGTCGGCAGGGTGGAGTTGCTGGTGGACGGTGTTGGGTCGATGCCTTGGTTCTGTTAATCGAAGTTGTTGTAGAGTGTCCTGATCTTGTGGTAGAAGAAGGATCCAAGTTTGTTGCAGAGGTCCCGGAATAGAGGGACGTCAGAGGTTTTGTTGGAGGTCTGGTGAATTCTTGTATGGTGGTGAAGAGCTCCTTGGAGTTGCTGGAGTTGGAGAGGATTCTGTCCTGGATGAAGTTCCTTTTCGTAGATCTGATGAGTTGGTGGTGTGCTGTAGTGGCGGTCCTGTAGGCAGTGCATGCTTCCGGGCTTTTGCTGTTCCTCTACGCTTTCTCGAATTGTCGGCACAAGCGCTTGGATACTCGGAGGTCCGTGGTGCACCAGGTGGCTTTTGTGGTGTGTTGTTTGTCAGAGTTCTGGAGGGGTTTGAGCATGTTGGCGCAGTCGACGATCCATTTGTGGAGTTCATTGGCTGCAGAGTTGGATTGCAGCGGTGGCAAGGTGCTCTTCGGTGATCTTGCTCCAGTTTCTGCTCGGGGTACGTGGCGTTGGCTTGTGTGCTGTGGGTTTCGAGAACGTAGTGGTGGTCCATCCAGTGGGGTTGAGTGGTGTGGCTCAAGCTCAAGTTGATTCCTCCGGTGAAGATGGGGTCAAGGGTGTGTCCTGCCATGTGGGTGGTGGTGGTGATGAGTTGCTTCAACCCGATGTTGGCGAGGCTGTCTAGGAGGGCAGTGGAGTTGGGGTCGCTGAGGTTGTCAAGGTGAAAATTCAGGTCTCCGAGCAGTACGTAGTCCAAGGAGGCGAAGGCTTGGGGTGCGATGTGGTCTTCAATTGTGTTGATGAACGTGGTGCGGGGTTCAGGAAGTCTGTAGGTTCAAGTTCAAGTTCATTGATTTGTATAGCGCACTACTCACCCAGAGGGTCTCAAGGCGCTTGAGTGAGGGAGGGTGCATCATTTATCTAATAGCCAGGTTTTTGGCTGCTTTCTGAAGGCGAGGTGGTTCTGTGTGAGGCGGAGGTGAGTGGGGAGAGAATTCCAGGTCTTGGCCGCTAAATAGGAAAAGGATCTTCCTCCCATGGTGGATCTATTGATGCGCGTGATAGTGGCAAGGGTTTGATTGGATTAACGTAGTTGGCGAGTGGGTGTGTAGAAGGATAGTCGTTTGTTGAGGCATTCGGGTCCTAGGACGTAGAGGGCCTTGTGTGCATGGGTGAGGAGACGGAACGTTATTCTTTTGTTGACGGGAAGCCAGTGGAGATCTTTCAGATGACCGGAAATGTGAGCTTGACGGGGGATGTCCAGTATGAGTCTGGCTGAGGCGTTTTGGATGCGTTGGAGTTTTTTCTGTAGTTTGGCTGTGGTTCCGGCGTAGAGGGTGTTTCCATAATCTAGTCAGCTGGTGACTAGTGCGTGGGTGACTGTCTTTCATGTTTCGGTGGGGCTCCAGCGGAAGATTTTTTTGAGCATGCGTAGGATGTTGAAGCATGATGATGAGACGGCGTTTACTTGTCTGCCCATCGACAGGGAGGAGTCTAGGATGAATCCCAGGCTACGTGTGTGGTCTGTGGGAATGGGTGCTGTGCCCAGAGCCGGTGGCCACCACGAGTCGTCCCATGCAGAGGGGGATGATCCTAAGATGAGGACTTCCGTTTTGTCCGAGTTTAATTTTAAACAACTGTTTTTCATCCATTCAGCTACTTCTTTCATTCCATCGTGTAGATTGGTTTTGGCGGTGTTTGGGTCTTTGGTGAGGGAGAAGATCAGCTGGGTGTCGTCAGCGTAGGAGATGATGTTGAGGTTGTATTGACGCGCGATGGCTGCGAGGGGACTCATGTACACATTGAAGAGGGTGGGACTGAGTGATGATCCTTGTGGTACACCGCAGATGACTTTGGTTGCCTCTGATTTGAACCGGGGGAGGCGGACTCTCTGGGTTCTTCCGGCGAGGAACGAGATGATCCAGTCCAACGCTTTTCCTTGTATTCCGATGTTGTTGAGGCATTGTATGAGGGTGTTATGGCAGACTGTGTCGAAGGCAGCAGAGAGGTCAAGTAGGATGAGGGCAACTGTTTCTCCGTTGTCCAGTAGCGTTCGGATGTCGTCTGTAGCAGCGATGAGGGCGGTTTCTGTGCTGTGTTTGGCCCGGAAGCCGGACTGTGAGGGGTCAAGAGAATTGTTGGGTTCAAGGAAGGCGGCGAGCTGACTGCTTTCTCGATGACTTTGGCCGGGAAGGGGAGGAGTGAGATGGGGCGGTAGTTCTTAAGTTCAGAAGAGTCCGCTGTGGGTTTCTTCAGAAGGGCGCTGAGTTCGGCATGTTTCCAGCTTTCTGGGAAGGTAGCAGTGTTGAAGGAGCAGTTGATGACATCACGAAGATGGGGTGCGATGATGGAGTCTGCTTTGTTGAAAATGTGGTGGGGACATGGGTCGGTTGGTGATCCTGAGTGGATGGAGTTCATCAGGCGGATGGTGTCTTCAGTCGTGATTGGGTTCCAGGTGCAGAGGTTGTGAGATTGCTGATTTGGTTCGGAGGTGGGTGGAGTGGGTTGTTCTTTGGACAGGTTTCCAAAGCTGTTATGAATGTCGGCGATTTTGTTGTGAAAGAAAGAGGATAGGGAGTAGCAGAGGTCTTGGTAGGTGAGGGTTCCGCGTAGAGTTGTTCTAGAGTTGTCCTGGATCTGGAGTTGCCATTCCAAATTATTCTTGCTAGCATTATAGCCCATCGTGTTTTTGCATACTGTGCCTCTTCAGACATTGACAAATCTTGTCTAAATTAGCCCTAGGAAATTGTTGGGGCTGGCACTGCTCAGTTCAGATAGTCACAGTTATGGTCTGTGGCGTGCTGGGGAGGTATCGCTGTCTGGTCCATACAGCGTGTATAATAACAAAGTCTAATGCAAAGCTACCCCAACCAGGGGGAGACTCCTCCTAGCACTGCAGAGAAGACTAAACAAGTCTTATTCACTTGAATGCTTTTTAATAAAGTTTTATACACCAATGGTTTGTTGTGTATTATTTTCCATATCAACTCATTAATTTCATGGTTGCTGCGATCTCGAACACATTGTTCAATGCAAGTATCATCAAGTACATATAACGTGAGCTTTTCATGTGTCCCAATGCATTTCGGGCTCTCTTAAAGCCCTTCGTCAGGGGATTACTCTACAAAAAGAAAAAAAGCATGGCTGTCAGCCTAAATGTGTGATAACTATATCAAAATAGGTGCGTCATGCAGGGGTGTCTAAACGTCTGTGATGGTTAGTCTATGGGCTTGGGTGAGTGAATATCGTGGAAACCAGAGAAACGAATTCGCGGTGTATGAAACTGAAACATGTCATTGGAAAAGTGGCCGGTGCGCATATCTGACTTATATGTTTAGTGAAGCGCATGTGCCTATGTTGGTACGTTTTTAAAAGCTCAAAATGCCCCATGGTGCAGATAAGAAACAAATGAGTATATTGTGGCGTGTGAGAGAAACCATAATCCCGTTCACCAACGTGTAAAAATGTCTGAAGTGACTCACTCTCACGTAGCCTGGTCAAATACATGAACCTGAAATACACAAAAGTGCACACGAGTGGTTAACGCTCGACGATGCAACTATGTGAACGTTTGAATGGGGGGTACTTACAGTGTGATGAAGTGGCTCCGCGTGGTGTTGAGAACCGCTAACCCTCCGTTGTGTAGACGTGTGGCGGGTATACAGGAGTGCTGTGTTAAACCGGCTGGACGTGTGGTGTAAACATAATGGATGGACTGACTCCGCTGTATTGAGCGCCATCTTGGAGTGGTGAATTAGTAAAAGTGAATAATAACGTGTGAAACAATAAGGGCCAGATGTAGGAGCCCTAATACCGGTCGGTAACGGCCGAATTCGGCCGTTACCGACCGGTATTAGGGTTTCCAGATGTAAGGGGCCTATATTTTACCGATTCTGTAAATTTACTGAATCGGTAAATTTACAGAATCGGTAAAATACCGAATCGGTATATTTACCGATTCGGTAAATCTACATGTAGGTGGGACTCTTCTGAGTCCCAAAGGCCCCTTAGAATCGGTATTTTACCACCCAATCCTATTGGGTGGTAAAATACCGAATTCAGGTGTGCATGCACATCTGTGCATGCACACCTGTGCAATGTGACACACAAGTCCGGAATTGGGGGGCTAGAGGGTGTCAAAGTGACACCCCCTGCACCCTTGCCTGCTGTTTTCAGCGCCTTATGTAGCCTTTGGGAACTGCAGCAGGGGGACTCCCATGGATCCGGCCAGCATGTGCCCCTACTTGCCCGCGCAGACCATTTTCTTTGCCAGCCTGCTTGCTGATTATTTTGATGTCACAGACAGTACAAAAATAAGCAGTCACCGAAAGCTGTATTTTCAGCACTTATCTGTACATACTTCGAACAGCAATTTAATTGTGTTCTAGGGCTGCCTGAATAATCCATGACTGATAATGAAAGGGAACAAAGACAGAAAAGTCACATTACAAATCAATACATACTTTTTTATTTATAACCCTATTAAGAGGCAAATTCCGATCTCGCTCGGAATGGCTCTGAACCCGATCCGGCTGGGAAAAGTATGAGCCGGACGCGTGTTTCACGACCGACTCATACAACTGTATGAGCGAGCAAGTACAGTGTGGGAAACGTGAAATCGCCGACCGAGACATTTGCGGGTCCGAATCACTCCGTATAAGTTGGCCGTATGCGAACCGTCCCGTGTAATAGAGGTGATATCCGACCAAGCCATGGCGATGCACGATTCGGACAGCTGGATCGAGACAGAGTTTATGACTCGTAAAAGCTCTGGGAAGGGGACTTCGGGGGTCCGCGCTGGACCCCCTTTCATCCCGTAGCCTTACGAGTTGGTCACAAGGGGGACCCAAGGGTCCCCAAACATGTGCATGTACAGTGCGGGGGCACAAATGTGTCCCCACTACAGGGGGGTGCCCTTTTGCACAACGTACCTTTTTAGTCTATGGGAGCCTATGTACACGTCGTACAACAGGCTCCCATTAACTTCAATGGGGCTCCGAGCGACCTGTGTCCGTAAGCGCGTGTTCGCATCGTACTCGGGAGTTCGGTGCACCGGAGTGCGACTCGGATGGAGGGCTTTCCCAACGAGACCGGAATCGAACCCTTAATGTCAAGACAAGGTCTTTGCAGACTCTTTAAACACATGGCTGGCATTTTAATTTTGGCAACACTACTTTATATTCCTTTTCAAGAAATGCATTCTAACACTAGAGCAGTAAATGTAAAATACAAATGTAAGGCAGAGTGGGGGGCCAGGGGGTACTCGAACCAGGTAAAAAAAACTAAGCCTCAATAACTAGTTTACAAAGGTATGTAAATATGTAAATGGTCTTTAACCCTTTCGGTGCGTACGGTGGGCGTGTGCTGAGGACGTCCGGGGGCCGTCCTGACCACGCCCAGTCATAAATCACCCCCACTGCGGTGGAATTCCGGCCACGGTCAATGGGTTTAAGACCCATGAACAACTCGGGCGTGCCGGAGATAAGACTCCAGACACTGCCCAGTGGAGCCCACAGGAACTCGAGCTGCAGCAGCCCCGGCATAAACACATGACCGGTAGAGGGTGGCTAAAGCCCTTTTCGCCCTATGGGCGTTGCGAGCCTGCTACACACGCTATTATAAAATGTATGGATCTTAAAATGCACAGGGGCGAAAATGCTGCCCCAGGCAGTGGGAATTAAATGTAAATAAAAACCTGAACTGCCTCAAATACCTTGTGTTTGTAAGTGAGTGACTGTGCGCGTATACACAATTACATGTCTATGAAAGTGTGTGTGTGTGTGTGTGTGTACGTGAGTGTGCATGAGCGCTCCGCTCATTGCCCACCATGGTGCAATAAATAGTTCTGAATGCATTAAAGTCAAAGTAGGCGCAGAGAGGAACCAAAGCAAGGGAATACATGCAATATTATGCTACAGTACAGACTTAACCAAACCTCTTGTCTCCTCCATGTAGCTTTATAGTTACATCAGCTTTTGAAATGCAGCACTGTCAAGTAATGTTTTGAAAAGGTGGGGATTTTTCTTGACTCTAGTGGCTCAGACCCCATTAACCCCGTCCACATAACCCTGCCCTCAACTTCTGGCCCATTGGTGCAGCCCGTGGTCACAAACCAAACTGTATTTTTTGCGCCCCTGAGGTAAAGTTTGTGAGTACCCATGATCTAAGGGTAATCCTAACGATCCATGGTCCGGTTTGGCACTGTCTAATATGTGCTGTTCATCGCCACCATGACATGCCCATACTATAGCTTTTTGGTAACTCTTAAGTGTGACATTTTTCTCTCTATGCCCCTACACCTCTTGAAAACTTGTTGATTATTTTTGTGTGCATGATTTTTACCCTGTACTGTGGTCTGATACCTTCAAATCATGTTTGTGCTATATAAAACTCTCAATAAACAAATAAATAAAGACCTTTCTGGAGCCCTACACCACCATGGACTGGTGGTCATCCCTTTGTGCAGTGTACAGAGTGCTTTCAACACAGTGGCCCATTGTGACATGCTGGGGACACACCACAAACCTGGTTAATCACAGTAAAGGTAGTTATCCTAACTGAATAACCACATGTTATGCATAGGCAGCGCTGCACCTGTGCATGTTTGGCACATGCACACCTACACTAAATTGCACACATGGCCACTGCGCATACACCAATAGGTCGCATACACCAATAGGTCACGTGGGCTCCTTCTCCTCCTATCTGTAAAGAGATTGGGATGCACACCACACAATAAAATAATCACTATCCCTTGTATTAACATGAAACTATGTTAATACAAGGGATAGTGATTATTTTATTGTTTATTTTTTAGCGAACCCCTGACGAAGGGCGCAAGTCGCCCGAAATGCATTGGGCCTTTTAATTCAATAAACGCTGCTTCATACGATGTTTGCTTCAATCGTGTTCTTTGAGAAGGTCCGGATGGACACTGAATGAGCATCAGAAACTTGAAAATATGGCAATTCTCTTTCCGCGTGTGGACAGACAACACTGTTGATTAAAACTGATGATAAAGAGGAGAAAAAATGGAGTAAATTTGAGTACTAAGGTTTAATTAGTTGACATAAAACATAAGCCAAGGAAGGCTTTATACAAGCTGTGCAATTGTCTGGGGGTGAGAACTCGCCCCCCATTTGTAATCACGTTTTCGTTTTTTGGCGCTATGTGAGCAGAGCGCCGTTGCAATCTGCACGCAATCACCACATAAAAGGAAGAAAAAGGATGTTGAAGGAAGAATACGGAGGTGTGCATCCCAATCTCTTTACAGATATGTTTATACCCCCTGTCCACAACTGGGTTTGCACCCGTCATAAAAAATGAGAAGAGTAAAACACAGAGACGAACAATGGAGTCATCCACACGGACGGAGTAACATCGAGAGTCGTTTTGAATGTCGACGTTTAATGAATATGGATGAACAAACTTTTAAATGGACACTAATCCTTCACATGTGCTGTAACAGTGTTGATACGTGATTCAAGCATTCTAGATATTGCTTTATTTATGTTACTATTGACAAAACTAATGGGATTATGGGTATTAGAGTTCGTCTGACACTCAGATACTAATGATTACGCTACCACCAGGTGGTTTAGCAGTTGTGTGAGCCAATGGGAACATGACAGGACTAATATATTGTGGGACACGTGGGAGGCAACAATGGGCGTACACCTGGCTGTTGATTTCACGCAGACCAAGATGGGAGACTTTACGTTTTAAGAATGCAGGTATGAAAAGAGGGACTTTGCTTTCTAAGGGTTTGGTATGGTTTAACAACGGGATATAGTACGGAGATTAGAACGCTAATAGTGACTAACAGAGCAGACGAGAGCTGTTAATAGTGCAATGTATGTGGCCAGGAAAAGCCGGTTAAAAAAGTTTAACAGCATTACGGGAGATGTGATTAGTACGGAGGGAGGACTCAGAGAAATGCAGGGCAGGAAGATACGAAAGAAAGCATTTGATAGAACGGGGTCAGACCTTAAGAATAGTGAGGGCCGCACAACAAAATGGGGTGGAATGAGCTAATGTAAGCCCTTTGAGAAAAAAATTCTCATAATACACAACCTGCTTAACATGGGGGTAGTGTTTGATGAAGTAACATGCTGAAACAATGATTTGTATACTGTATAAGAGTTCTTTATTACCGAACGTTTGACGTGTATTTATTACGGCATGAAACTATGTTAATACAAGGGATAGTGATTATTTTATAGTTTATTTTTTAGCGATCCCCTGACGAAGGGCGCAAGTCGCCCTAAATGCATTGGGCCTTTTAATTCAATAAACGCTGCTTCATACGATGTTTGCTTCAATCGTGTTCTTTGAGAAGGTCCGGATGGACACTGAATGAGCATCAGAAACTTGAAAATATGGCAATTCTCTTTCCGCGTGTGGACAGACAACACTGTTTTTTTTTTTTGTTTTTTTTTTAAAACCTTTATTGTGCATCAAATCAGAACAAATACGGGCCTACAACCTTCCGGCCGGCCACGATAACGGTTGAGCATCAATGCAACTTTACGGCGACACAGTAATATCTTCGTTATAGGCAAGCATTAAATGGAATACACTGTAATTACCGTATTACCATGCCTCAGGACCAGTGAAGGTTAATTTTAAGGTTTTCATCGCGACAATTAAGATCAGGTCGTACTACTCCGCACTAATACTAGTAAGAAAAGGAAAACTAGGTCCATGTAGGTGGGACTCAACAACAACCACCCGTATCAATCAGTGCGGCTCACAACATGTATGTCCCAGCCAGAGGATGGCCACACAGTATGCATACCCATAGAGAGGACGCAACACCCCAACTAGCACCGCGCCACCACCCATCCCCCAGTCTGCCTAACACGGGCCTAGGAAGAAAAAGTTATACAATAGCAAAAGGCACCATAGAAAATAAACACCAACTAAAATGTACCCCCCCACCCTACACACATGCAGAGGCTACGGCCTACCCCCCCCCCCTAGCAGAGTGTTTCATCTCCCCAAAAAACCCGAAATGTAGTAAGAGAAGAGAAATTATGAAGAAGAAAGAAAAAGGGAAAAGGAAAGAGAAAAAGAAATACAATTCACATAAGACCGGAGGAGGGCCAATCAAGCATATCCAATTCGATTAACATACGGTTAGCAACGTTACCCACGGCCGCCCAGCCCCGGGCCCCGACCTAGTACCTAAACAACCTGTACCTCCAACAGTGTCATCCACAGTCCCCGGCCATACACATAGAAAGTAGCAGCATAAGCGAACACAACATCAACCCTGTCCCCTCCGAACCGGCATGGCAACAGAGTCCAAGTCCAGATCAGCCAACGTGGATGGGGAGAGCCCCCGTGAAATCCAGTGCAGAAGTCGAGGTGCTTGCGACGGGGCGAACTGGCTTGGAGCACGATGGTATGGGGCACAAGAATTCTTCACTGCCAAACCAAATACCGCACAGCTGGGCGCAAGACCAAAGGAAAGTTCCAGCGTAGCAGTCCGACGGAGTCCAAACAGCAAGCCCAGAATGATGCGAGGAAGCCAGTCATCAGAGAACAAAGGAGGAGGACAACATGGCGTCCGAGACTTGAGCAACGGCCCCAGCGAAGAGGCAGTGCCGCCGGACCCTCCCGAGGCGGAGCTGAGGGGCACTACAGCAGTCACGGAGGCGCGCCCATCTGTCACCCCCGTACACTCCAGAGCGGGTGATCCACCGTAGACCGATGGAGGATGTGGCGTAGTGCACAGAGCCGAGGGGCCATCGTGACCAGCTGGAAGGATCCAAGTGAGCCGGGCCCCCAAATCATTAGTGATGACACGGAGGGTCATACGCAGATCCACAATTGCATCCAGGACATCCCGCAGCCCCAGCGGAGGATCCGGAGTGAGAGATGCACAGCTGGCCACCATCTTGTGCGCACGGCCGTAGAGCGCCGAGGAAAGCAAGGCTCTCTCGTCAGCGAGCCGCCCCTGAATATCTGTACAATGTCAGCAGGGCACAGCTGGCACTGTGATGGGAAGGCAGCCGGTCGAAAGGGAACTTTTTGATCAGGAGCAGGGAAACCCACCGGCAGGCTCAGGATTGCAGACGCGGAAAATGGCGTCCGCCGCGGGGGAGTGCAACAATGAAGCAATCCCGGCCGTCTTCCAGCGAGGCCGGGATACAGTGTGTGGGAGCCGACACAATGTTGCAGGGAAGGCGCGCTGGGAAGCCAAGCCGAGAAAAGCTACAATGAAGAAGCCCAGCGCTAGCCCGTAGAGTCAGTCCACCGGCTCCTCCCCCTCCGCTGCGGCCGCCGCTGTTGTTGTCGCCGCCGGCCGTCTCCGCACTCGATGTCCCTGCTGTGGCCACACAAGAGGCCGGGGTAGAAGCGGAGGCACTACACCGCCGGGATCGTTCCGCTTTCACCGGAATTCGTCGCAGCGGGAGTAGGAGCGTCTCCGGGGTGAGTGGGGTTAACGGAGGTGCAGGATTGAAGTCAGGATATCGAAAAAAGGCACACGGGTCGGCGGACGACAGACAACACTGTTGATTAAAACTGATGATAAAGAGGAGAAAAAATGGAGTAAATTTGAGTACTAAGGTTTAATTAGTTGACATAAAACATAAGCCAAGGAAGGCTTTATACAAGCTGTGCAATTGTCTGGGGGTGAGAACTCGCCCCCCATTTGTAATCTCCTTCTCCTCCTGCCATGCCTACAGTGTACTGCCATATTCTTTTTTTAATTCTTTTATTTTCTGATACATTTTTAAAATCCAGCTCACAGGGTTTTTGCGTCATCACTCAACAACTTGGCTGAGTTTGAAACTGAAATCTGGTATTTTATTCCTCTCTCAGCCTGACTTCAAAATGGCTGCAGTTCCGATAGCTTTAACATATGGACCAGAAACTCTTCCATTAAGCAATGGATAGTCGTTCAGAAACTCTCAGTGCTCTCCTGTGCCTCACACAGCTTTCTTGCCTGAGTAGGGGCTGCCAAAGTTTCTGATTTTGCTCTATAATTATATTATTGATGTCGATAGTAGCCAACTACATTTGGTTTTGAGCTTTACGCCTAACCAAGAAACGTGTGTTCTACACCTTGCCAGTAAGTGTTTGTCAGACAACTGAGTGTCCACATCTCTGGGAAGGATGTCTGTTGCTTCTGAAAAGGCCGGTGCTATAGAGTTCTTCTTCTGCAGGCAAAATGGCTATTCCACTCACCTTCACTATTGACTGGAAATATATGGTGTTTGTAGCGGTAGCATGGCACACCTCAGCTGATGTACCCCTTGGTGGCGACCTTCGTGGCCTTGTCCTAGAAGCTGAACTGTAGCAGGATACTGCTTAGAGACAGAACTGCATGTTTCATCATGCATCAATTATGCTTTATTTTACCACTTTATACCAAAGTTGACGTCACAAAATGGGTGGCATATTAGGCAGTAGTGGAGGAGCGTCGCCCCACTGCTCAAAAGGAAAAATAAAATGCTAATAACGTAACGTTATCATTGTATTTTTCCTATTGCAGTCAGTGGCACCAGGTGGGGTGGGGCAGGGCTGGTCAGAGCAGGGGGGGAGTGGCTTGCACTCCCTAAGTGCTCCTCATTGGAGGAGGAGGTAATAAAAGTAGGACCTCCTACCTCGCTTAGGCTGACTCTGAATCTCTTGTATTAGCGCTGCGTGTAAAACGCTCCTCCTGCATCTTAACTTAAAAAAAATTAGCTTAATCTTGCTTTGCGCCGCGCGTTCGCGTTTTGTATTTTATTTTGTCTTCGTCGCTTAGGGGGAATTTTAGGGAGCTCTTACCCTCATTTAAATTGCTGCACTCCCACATTTTGTGGGATAGAAGGGACTCGGGGGCACTGCACAAGCATGGCGCCGGTTTCGCGCGCCATTTTGGAGTGGGGAGAAGGTTTCTCCTCACGGAGCGCCATCTTGGGTGAGGGAGAGCCACTCGCCCTGCCAGGACCCACGTGATATCCCCGCCGGCCATTTAAGATGGCCGCTAAACAGGTGCGCAGCAACGGTGCGCAGCGGGTGCGCCGTAGGGGCGCAGGAGGTGCGCCAGAGGTAAGCCCGTTTGCGCCCGTTCGCGCTACGGACGCGCCGGGGGCCGGTACCTCTGGATCTCTTCCGCGAGATACTCTTATCTATACTCGTGATGAACTGCTAGGCCTTAACATTAGCCCCCTGCTTAGGGGACCTGCTGCATCCCCAGGAACACAGACAGACTCCTTTAGTTGTGGCCTTTTGAACGTTAGGTCGCTGTGCTCACATCATGAAGAGATCGCATTGATGATTGAACATCATGAGTTAGATATCTTACTCATGACGGAGACATGGACTAGCACGGACTGTGCCGTAGAGCTGGGTTTGGCTTGCCCTTCGGGATACAAAATCAGGCACATCCCCCGAATCGGTGCTAGAGGGGGTGGACTAGGACTTATATTCAGAGAGTCTATTGATCTCTCCCTGATTGATATCAAGACCATTCCTGGTCATGAATTACTTGCCTTCTCTCTAAATGGACAGGGGGGTGCTCTATTTACTGGTCTACTTTGTTACAGACCCCCATCTAGCCCTTTATCGGCTGTGACGGGGCTGATTGAGTTAATCCTCGATCTATCCGCCTCGCATTCAAGGCTAATGGTATTAGGCGACCTTAATCTCTGGCTGGGTGGCTCTGGAGATACTGCACTTACTGATCTGACCCAGACCTGTCAGAGTATTCTACTGCAGCAGCTGGTCCTTACCCATACCCATCAAAAGGGCCATATACTAGACCTTATCTTTGCTGACCCAGAGCTTGTAACTGTTCGAAATATCCTGCCCCAGTGCTGGACGGACCATGCGTTAATCCTTTTCTCTCTCACGCCCAAGACGGGGCAGGGGAAAAATAGGAATTCTGGTGGAGTTAAAAGTACCAGACAATGGTCTAAACTCTTGAGCCAGTCCCCTCTACCCTCTTTACTCTCGGAGGGTTTCATTTTAGAGGAAAACGTAGATCTGAGTTATGAAAGACTTAGTCAAAGGATTGTGTCTTCCCTTGACTCTCTGGCCCCTTTACGGAAAATAAGAAACAGGCCCACACCAGCGATGCCATGGTTTTCCGATGAGTTGTGTCAACTTAAACTCCAATGCAAGCGGGCTGAGCGCACATGGAGAAAGAAATACCTGGACTCAGATCGGAACCTTTACAAACAGGCCCTGTCCATCTATAAAGCACATATCAAATGTGCGAAGGCCAGGTTTTTGGAAGAGTCTCTGCGGGCGGCAGCTAATAAATCACAGACCTTATTTAAGATCGTGAAGAATCTGTCATGCCCTGTTAGTGCGACTAATACCATCACCGCATCTCAGTCCCTGTGCGACTCACTGGCACAGACTTTTGAGGATAAAATCGCAGCCATTCTAAACAATCTTAACACCTGGCGATAATCCTCAGAGTCGTACGGAAACGCACTCCGGGTCTACCATAGACTTTACCTCCAGCACTGCTAAGTTGGACCGTTTCCCTTCTCCAACTTTTGAGGAATTCTGCTCCCTGGCCAACAGTGTGTCGTCGGGATCACCTTTAGACCCACTACCGCATAAATACTGGAAGCTCTTCCGGGATGAACTCTTTCCTCCATTGTTTACCATCTGCGATCAGTCCCTGGTTTCAGCACGGGTACCAGACTGCTGGAAACTTGCCGTGGTATCCCCTCTACTCAAAAAGCCCGCCTTGGACCCGGCTAATCCTGCAAATTACCGACCCATCTCCCTGCTCCCGTTTCCAATAAAGATTCTGGAAAAATGGGTCACAAAACATCTGTCTAAATACCTGGAGATTGGGTCCTGTCTGGATGAAGTCCAATTCGGGTTTAGACCGGCCCATGGGACGGAATCAGCGCTGGTGACTGTACTTGACGATCTCAGAACGCGACCCGACCATGGAAGAGCAGCCTTTTTAGTGCTGCTCGACATGTCGGCCGCGTTCGACACTGTCTGTCACGCAAATCTGATTTACAGACTAGAGGAAGTAGGGATAACTGGCCTTGCCCTACAGTGGTTGACATCTTACCTTGGAAACCGTCACCAGGTAGTGGCATTGCCACCGTTTCAATCCAACATCAGAAGAGTGGCGCAAGGTGTTCCACAAGGGTCGGCCATCAGCCCTATCCTCTTCAACCTGTATCTGCGGCCCCTAGTTGCGCTGATTAGATCCTTTCGCATAGCGGTGACGAACTACGCAGATGACACTCAACTTGTCTTCTCACTTGAGGGCAAGGAAGCAGTGACACTTGAAACCTTCCACCGCTGTATGCTCGCAACTGCGGACTGGCTGAATCAGAACTCGCTGCAGTTTAACAGCTCTAAGACAGAAGTCTTACACTGCACCACTGACCGCGTCCCTAGACCTCTTCCGCCGGATTTTTGGCCACCCTCCTTCCAAAGTACGACTGTGCCTACCACCTCGGTCCGCAACTTGGGAGTGATGTTTGGGTCCAACCTCCAATTGGATGCAGCTGTTAATAAAACAGTGAGTACTTGCATGGGTTTGCTTCGCATGTTGAGAAAGGTTCTCCCGATGCTTCCTAAGGACAGTAGGCCAGAGGTGGTGAGGAGCATTATCGTAAGCCGTCTGGATTACTGCAATGCTCTATTTCTTGGAGCACCAGCCACCTTGATAGGAAAACTGCAACGGGTGCAAAATCTTGCAGCCAAATTGGCGCTTGCTCGCCGCCGCCACGACTCCTCATCCCAGGCATTAAGAGACCTTCATTGGTTACCGATCCTTCAACGGATCGATTTTAAATCTGTATGTATCGTATTCAGGGCCCTTCACGGACATGGCCCAGTACCACTTCAGAACATGTTTCATTGGTACACTCCGTCCAGATCCCTTCGCTCGGCTTCCGCTTATCTTGCTGTGGTGCCTAAAGTTATGAGAGCTCGGCTGGGCGGCCGATCTTTCAGCTTTACGGCAGCCAGACTATGGAACACTCTTCCATTGGGATTGAGAAGCATGCATGACCTTGTCTCTTTCAAGAAAAATTTAAAAACACATCTCTTTCCTAGGACTGCATCTTCCTAGTTCCTAAATCTCAGTAGGGTGCGCAGCAGGATTTTCTTTAGTCAAAGCGCCAGGATACCCGTGGGGTGACAGACACGCGCTATAAAAGATTACAAATACATACATACATACATGACTGTTTGGTCGACCCTCTTGGCCCGGCCAATCAGTCATGCGTACTTTGCATGTTCCCCAACATGCACAGGTTCCCTGTTCCCATCTGAGTGTGGAACCACAGTGCTCCGACCAATCATAACGCTGCACTGCAGTGTTGTCATTGGCACAGGGGAGCCTGTGTGTTGGGCAGTTTCTGCTGCTGGCTGAGACTGGAAACAGGAAGAAGAAAAGGACGGGGATAGAGGAGAGGCCTGTAGCAACCGCTACTGATATTAGGTAAGGCATATACTGGACTACTATTACAGTTTAGATTTCAAGGGCACACCTCTGTTGTGAACATTATTTCAATTAAATGATCCACTTGTTAATGAGATGCAAAATTTGATCTATTGTGCTGCTAAGAACTGGCACGCCTTATGGGCACCTTATAGTGTTATCAGTGTATTTAGCAACATAAACTATACAAAAATTACTTTACTGTGGGTTACATTAAATAAAAGGTTTTACAAATGGCATAACTGTATATATCACCATAAACATGGCAGCCCATTCCTGCTGGAACAGAATCCTGAGACTGTTTTATGCAGCTCGTTAGTCAGGCTCCAAAGCGGTACAAAAGGGGGTGGTGATGGACGGAGCATTTGAGCCAATCAAACACTCACACCAAGTCAACAGATCTGGGTTTAATTCATCACCGTTCTTTAGCCCACTCTGCCACCCCAGTTCAGACATGGCCATATGCAAATCAGTCTGACCCTGTGCCTCATGGGAACAGTCCAGCCCGAACTGCCAAGCCATGCCTTTCCTTGACCGGATTCAAGCTTCCTAGGACTCTTTTCTGGCAATACAGCTGTCTTCAGCCAGGCTTGCTTGAATCCAGTGACAAAGTGAGCAAGGGACTCACGTCTGAGCATACCCTGCCAACTTATGGCGAACACAGCGCTACAAAAGGGGGTGGTGATGGACGGAGCATTTGAACCAATCAAACACTCACACCCAGTCAACAGATCTGGGTTTAATCCATCACCGTTCTTTAGCCCACTCTGCCACCCCAGTTCAGACATGGCCATATGCAAATCAGTCTGACCCTGTGCCTCATGGGAACAGTCCAGCCCGAACTGTGTCTCTGTCTCAACCGGCTTCCCATTGAAGGAAGATGCATCTTCAAGACAGCCAGCATCACCCACAAAGCCCTTCATACCAAAAACCCCAAATACCTAGAATCCAAATCTTTTGAGAGCTGGTAGAGGCCAGGCACTGAGAAGTTCTAATTCACTTTTTCTCATACCCCTTAAAAAGAAATCCACCCAGGGATGTATGTCGTTACTACGCATGCTTTTACAACGCATGCCTTTACCACGCACGTTTTACAACGCAAGTCGTTACAATGACTTGCGTTGGGGGGCGCTGGATAGTGAATAGTTTAATTTACTATTCCAACTCCAGTCCCCGTGGATAGTAGGGAAGGTTTTGGATAGTAAATTAAACTATTCCCTATCCTACCGCGCCCCCCAGCGCAAGTCGTTGTAACAACTTGCTTTGTAAAAGTTGCGTGGTAAAGGTACTGCGTGGTAAAAGTTGCGTTGTAAACGCTGTTCCCCCCACCCAGGCATGCGCCTTCTCAGGAAATGTCCCCAGGATATGAGACTCACTCCCCAAAGATCTCTGCTTCAACCCTCCTTTTCTTGCTTTAAACAAGACCTCAAATCTCTGCTAGTTAACAACTACTTCAACACGCATACATGTTGATCCTCTCTTCCTAAAGACCTTGCTTCACTCAACAGACTCTTTCGTTGGGGTCTTCTGACCCAGTCAGTACCTACTTTGGCACTAACGTCATTACCATAATGCTGTATTGTTATGTAATTTTCTTGATGGTTCTCCTTATTTTAATGTTGTTTGTATGTGTGAGAAAGTGCCACCTTTCTTGCATGGTAGGCCCCCACTTTTTGCTGAATTGCTTATGTGCTTTGACTGAGTGTGCCCTGGGCTCCTGCTAATCAGGTGCCCAGGGCCTGTGTTCCTTCCCTAAAACTGTGTTGAACTAAAACCCCATTGGCATCTCTGGCCACATGCCAGCCCCTGGTAAATGGTACCCTAGGTACCCAGGGCATTGTGACCAGAGAAGACCCCTAAGGGATGCAGCACTTATTGTGCCGCCCTTAGGGGCCCTGTACCCTGACACTCACACACTGCCTTTGCAGGCTAAGTGGCCGGATGCAGAACTAAACAAAGAGTCAACATGGCACACATCCCTGTGTGCCATGGCCACAAACACCCTGCCCTGGCATACATCAGTCACCCCTCTAGCTGGGTGCACTATGCCAATGGCGAGGGCACAGGTGCATGAGCCCTGTGGCCTTACAGTACTCAGGGCCATTCCTGGGTACTGTAAGTGCTGTGATGCCTTTAAGACTATATGGTGCTGGGAGGTTGTCATTACGATCTCCACAGCACCATGATGGCTACACTGAAGACTGAGAAGTTTGATATCAAACTTCTCAGCACATTAAACCCACACTGATGCCAGTGTGGGATTTTAATGTAAAATGCACTACAGAGGGCATCTTAAAGATGCCCCCTGAAACCTAACCTACAATCCACGTCTGGTCTGAGAGGCTGCCTAGGCTGCAACACAGCAGACATGTTGCTGGACCCCTGGGTATAGAACCCTCCATTCTCCTGGGCCTGCAACAATGCACATCCTGGGCGAGGTGCAAGGTCTCCTCCCCAAAGATGGACAGGGGAAGCTTCAAAGGCATGCCACCTTTGTGAGCTTCTCCATGCCACTTGCTGTACTCAGCAACTGGCCCTCACCGGTTCTGACCCCCACTCTGGCGAGAAGACAGGCGGGAAACCCTAAGTGAGGAAAGTGGGTGTGCCAGCCTCTGCCAACCCAACCCCTCGGGTGGGGGAGGCTAGGTGAAGCACAACTCTGGGCTCCGGCCATCTTGAGGATGGGGAGCCCTGCCCAATCAGAGATAGGCTCCTGCCCCCTTACACAGGAGAGGAGCAGGATAGGGGGTGAACTCACCCCAGGACAGGGACCCATTGGTCCCTGCCCTTACTCTACCTGTAACGCTCCTAAATTTAGTATTTAGGGGTGCCCTAAACCTTCCTTCCTCAGATCCCGATTTGAAATCAAGAAAGAAGAACAAGAAGAAGGACGACCTGCTGTGCAGCTGCTAACAAGAGGACGACACCAACTGACTTGGCCCCAGCCCTACCGGCCTGTTGATCCTTGAACCTGCTGCTGCTAAACTCTGGCGTCTCCTGTGGACAGCAACCTTAAAAAACCCCAGAGGACCTGCCTGCCTTGCTCAACAAAAAGACTGGGACTCTCATGAGCAGTGGTTCTGCTCAAAATGGGAAAGTGTATTATCCCCGTGCACTCACTTCAGTGATGAATGGCTTCAACAATGTTTATACATGTATCAGGGGATCGCTCTAGTCGTCGCACGTAGTCAAGCCGTGCCTTACGAAACTGTGTCGAATATTGAGGGTAGGATCCCCTGTCCTCTAGACTATGCGCAAAGTGAACTGCGAAACACTGAGGTTTCTTATCCAAATTCCATTTATTTTAATTCCACCATATGGATACTTCAATTGTTGTGTGAAGCACAACTGATAAACAAAAGTTTCTTTGCGTGCATAATGACAGTCTTATGACACAATATTAGAGGTTCAACATCAATTTCAATCCACCCAATGCATTTCGGGTCAGAAACCGATGACCCTTCGTCAGGGGTCTGAAACAAGGGGTAAAACAGGACCAAATTAGTCACTCCATAAATATATACCAATGAAATCAAGAGCAACTTAATAGTAAACTGAACATGCTACCAAGGACATACCGGATTCAGTGCAATGAAAACCTGCCGTGTGGGTGATTAGTTAATGAAATAAATAAAAGTGCAGTGGGTGCAGTTCGTGAACGCAAAATACAATTATAGAAGAACCGGGTGATTGGAACTCATACTACATGTGTGACCAGAAATACACAAAACGTGCTTCACCGAAAGATCGTCGTGCATTATCCGTGACTAGAAAGTCGTGATTACAGAGCAAAATTGCCAGTAGAAAAAGATAAAAAGAAATCAACATGCACTTACGAGAAAATCGGACGCCGCCGCGTCTCCGTGAAATCTAGCAAGTTTACGCGGTGAAGCTGAAATGAATTTAATAGGCGTACCGCGAGTCACGTGATCGGAGCAAACTATCCAATGAATGCAAGAGTAAAGTATAAGGCCCCCACCACGTGATATGAGTGTCAGCGCTTCAGCATCAGGAAGAGTTGAAAGTTGCGGGGTGATGAAATTATATTAAGAAGATTTAAAAAATCAGCGAAAACAAATATAATAGATTAGAACGGCATACACAAACAAATAATACCCCAATGTAAATTAAAATCGAAACAGGTCACAATTATTAAACAAGGATGATATGAGCAATAAAGCACCATGGTCAAGGGGACCAGTATTAGTCGAAAGTCAATGCGGAAGAATGGATCATAGGAAGCAAGAGTGTTCAACACGATCATTCATCCCAACTGGATGTGCAGAGTTCAGTTTTTTGATCCAGTGGAATTCAGCTCTCAGTCTTCTTTCCAATGACATGCTAGAGTAGATTTCACGTTCATGAGTCGAATGTTGCTTTTGTGTTCCGTGATACGGACTTTTATTTTCCGTTCTGCTTGTCCAACGTACATTTTGCCACAAGGGCATTTGATTGCGTAAACACAATTGGTAGTGTCACAAGTGATGGTGTGATTCAGTTCAATGGGATAACCTTTAGTAGGATGGGTGAAAAATTTTCCTGTGATCACAATATTGCAATGGATGCAATTCAAGCATTTTAACATCCCTTTCCATTTCTGATTCTCTTTCTTAGGTGCATTTAATAGTTCCTTTACATTTTTAGATCTTTGGAATGCGAATGTTACTTTGTCACTGTATAGGTCTTTTAGGTCTGGTTCAGTCTGGATTAAATGCCAGTGCTTATTGATAATACGCTTGATTTTGTTGTAATAGAATGTCTCTGTTAAGCTTTTCAATTTTGCCAAGAGAAGTTTGTAGGATGTTTTGCGGATAGCCTCTACGTTCATACTTGGCTGTTTGTTCCTTAAGTGATGTCTGAAGATCTTCATCACGAGAGGTGATTCTTTTAAGTCTGATGTTTGTTATGTTTCTGATATAATTTCATCACCCCGCAACTTTCAACTCTTCCTGATGCTGAAGCGCTGACACTCATATGGGGGCCTTATACTTTACTCTTGCATTCATTGGATAGTTTGCTCCGATCATGTGACTCGCGGTACGCCTATTAAATTAATTTCAGCCTCAGCGCGAAACTTGCTAGATTTCACGGAGACGCGGCGGAGTCCGATTTTCTCGTAAGTGCATGTTGATTTCCTTTTATCTTTTTCTACTAGTAAATTTGCTCTGTAATCATGACTTTCTAGTCACGGAAAATGCACGACGATCTTTCGGTGAAGCACGTTTTGTGTATTTCTGGTCACACATGTAGTATGAGTTCCAATCACCCGTTTCTTCTATCATTGTTTTTTGCGTTCACGAACCGCACCTACTGCACTTTTATTTAGTTGACTAATCACCCACACGGCAGGTTTTCACTGCACGGAATCCGGTATGTCCTTGGTAACATGTTCGGTTTACTATTATGTTGCTTTTGATTTCATTGGTATATATTTATGGAGTGACTAATTTGGTCCTGTTTTACCCCTTGTTTCAGACCGGTGACGAAGGGTCATCGGTTTCTGACCCGAAATGCATTGGGTGGATTGAAATTGATGTTGAACCTCTAATATTGTGTCATAAGACTGTCATTATGCACGCAAAGAAACTTTTGTTTATCAGTTGTGCTTCACACAACAATTGAAGTATCCATATGGTGGAATTAAAATAAATGGAATTTGGATAAGAAACCTCAGTGTTTTGCAGTTCACTTTGCGCATAGTCTAGAGGACAGGTGATCCTACCCTCAATATTCGACTCTGCTCAAAATGGAACACCCCTGGTGCCAGCCAGGAACGGCAAATCCAGCCCACTCTGACCCGCCGAGCCCGTCCTGTGCCAGAGTGGACAAAGACACTGAGGATGTCCTACCCGGTGATTGTGACCTGAAATCCAGTGCCCAAGGACCCTCCTCAACGACCCAGACGACACCTGCAGCCTCACAACCAGGGACCCCTCCAATCGCGACCAGCTGAGGGTAAGATTTCCCAATGTCAAAAGACACCCCTGCCCTGGGGCCCCCTGTGCCCAACACCTGGGTGCCTACCTATCCTCCAAGATTCCAACTTACCTCTCGTAATGTTGGTCGCTCCAGAAGAATCTCCGTCCCGAGCCTGCAGCCTTTGTTCACCTTCCAAGTTCTCCATTGAATAACATTGAGCACCTGACGGCTCAAAAGCACCCTGCACCCACCCGCCCGAGTGCCCCTGGCAGTGCAACCTTGATCCTAACCTACTTCCCCATTTGCCCTGAGCAAGTGACCAGGAGCCCAGCTCCCACAGCCGCGTGGCCTGCTTGTCAGCCGCCACCAACCAAAGGCCCCCTGTCACCCATAGGCTATCCTCGGGCATAATTCTCTCTGCACCCGGCTGCCCGTGTGCTGCTGAGGGTCTACCAACTGTGCCTACCTGACCCCGGGAGACCCCTGAGTCTTGGCCCTGAACCTTAACTCTGCCAGTCGAGTACTTATCCAAATGCCGATAACTCACTTTTCTTCCATAGGGTAACATTGACTGGTTTCACTTGAAAATTCTTCTAAATGTGGAGTTTTTAAACTTTCAAAGTTTTTTAGAATTGATGGCTGTTGGTCTTCACTGATTAATTCTTCTCTGGATTTTGTATCACACATTCCTGAGTTTGCAGCTGAGCAATGCTGAGGACTCCTCAGATGGCTATCTACAGAAGGATTCCCAGTCATTTCCTTCACACAGCGGAGTATGAGGTGGTTTTACGGTGGTGTGAAAATTGGAAATTGCTTATGTAGTTCTTGGTTGGTGGTAGTGCCCACTGCCCAACAAATGTTTATGTGTGATAAATAGCTGATGGCATGTCTTAATGGCCACTTAATTGCACATTCGAGCTATGTTGGCTGTTAAGTGCAGTGTTTGTCTTTTTCAGGGACACTGGAATTATGCAGCAAGGGAGGACCAAATTATGCTGCAGGATTGACTAAAATATGCAGTAAAAAAGACCAATTATGCAAAGCAGTGCAGTCAATTATTTGAACTATCATTTCATTATTTTGTTATTTTCACACATTAACACTGTCGGGGCAAATACTGTCCTCATTAGCACCAGTTCAACACCCAAATGCAACCATAAGCATCTGAAAGGCGGTCAGCCATCATTTGCGAAGGGCTTTGCACTGCGCACCAATGCATGTCTCTCCGGTGTCCGTAACTTTTGATCCGTTTGAGCTAGAAACATATTTTTTCTTAAAATCTGCAGATTATGCAGCAGATGATGGATTGTTTGGCAAATGCAGAGAATTCATAGTTATCCAGAAAACACCACAGTCTCAGAATTGCATAATTCCAGTGACTTGGGAGCCTTAACCCCTTCCAGGCTGATGACGAGCTGGGCTCGTCATGGCGTAGCCTCCTCGCACGCTGATGACGAGCCCAGCTCGTCACGTAAAGTGCGTTTTCGCAAATCTCAGCGTGCGAGCGGAATAACGCTAGCGCGCATGAGGTTAAGGTGGGCTGTGGTATGAATTTCGATCCAAGCATCTTTATTTGAGGGCATATCAGAGCTATTTAGAAATAAAAATACAACTGTGTTTAATTCAGACCCTGTAGGGGACACTGACGCTCTCCCCTAAATCATGGCAGGATCTGAGTATCATATATTTTTCACGAATACATTTTCAAAATGCAAATAAATAAAACCTGCATTGAAGCACTAAGTCAAGCATGGGTCTGAAAAAACTTGGCAGCTTTTCAGAAGCTTCTGACTATTGGCGCCATAAAACAAACGTTGTATAAAAAATACATTATTTTAAAGTCATTTTCTCAATTTGGGAGGATTCTCTTTCACACAGGGCTGAGATTGCTCTGTATTTCAGGTGTACAGGAGGAGCTATTGGAGTCTGTGTGCAAGGCGGGGAATTTAGGGGGAAAGCAAAACAAATCCAAGACTGGCTCGATGCGCTGCTTATTCAAGCTACCCAAGTCATCATTGTAGTAGGTTCATTCATTAGTACAGAGACAATCCCAATCCATCATGACTTCCCAGTAATGTGACTCTTTCTGTCAAGTCAAGTGTTTTGTTTCAGCGGACACATAAAAAACTGTGCAAAATGGTGTCTCTTTGTATCTCAGCTACTCGCTTTGCACCTTTGAGCAGAGGGGTTGGGTGATATTTGAGCCCTTGCTTTCATAAACGTTTTGGAACACAGATAGAACTATGTCTTCCACAGGCATTCTAGCACCAGCCCTATTTATTTTGTGCTTTGATCAGCTTCTGCTGACACTTGTAGATCCTGATGGAAATTTGTTAATCTGGTCAATTGAAGATGCATCTGAAAGAGACTGTTCTAAAGAAGTGAAGTAGTGCTCACAAGGCTTTTTGGGGGGCTTTAGTGGATTCCACCTTATGAAACTTCCTGTCTCGTTCCAGGTGGGCACATCAAAATATTTTATAAAAACAATATTTATTATTTTTATCTGAAAAAGACACGTTCAAAAATGCTCATTTGAAAAGATGTATCCAACTGGTACTCTATACAATAAAAGTTAGACCAGTCTAGTTGATAGCCATTTATCCATTCAACTAATAAAACGGTTTAACTGTTGTGACTCGGCTTCCTTAGTACTGTGTTCCTTCAAGTGGCAATTTGTATATTAACAAATACTTTATCATTTTAAAATATTTTTTAACTTGTTATGGATTAATAATAAACAGCATACAGCATTACGCGACTCATCACAATCTAAATACACATTACTTTGAGGTATTTCCTCTAGTATATTTAGTTGTTCTCCTGGGGTCAAGACCCTTGTGATAGTCCCAGCACAAGCCACAGACCTTCCCATATTTCTGAGGTCATCCACTGGAAGCGTACACATGTGCTTTGGCCTTTGAACAGTAGGCCATGCCTCATGTACATTCCCCTATAGACAGGCCCCCCTCTGATAGCCAGTAGCGAGCAAAGTCTCTTTCCGCAATAAACATGGCCAATTGTTTCAAGGAGTCCTGTACTTCTGGGCCCTCTCCATTCGTCCATTAAGCACAATAAAGCTATTTTGAGGTCAGGTGTGATTTTCCTGCCACATTAAGATATTTCACTTCAGCACCAGGGTGCTTTACTAGCAATGCAACCTAAGGTGGGCTGAGATCCTACTCTCTGATCGCGGGCCCTTTGCCAATGGATTTCTAACCCTGGTCTCTTCAACTAGTCCCTGACCTCAGGGAAAAGACACGCCACCATGGTATCTTTTGGTAGGTTCAAACATCCTGTAATACAAACTACATTTATTCCCAATCCTCCGATCATATTCTAAGAGGCTCCTCGTCTTCTGACATGTCCCCTAAGTCTACACGTCCCATGCCTGAACTATAGAAAAACCTCTTACACCCGGGGTTGGATTGGGACAGAAAATAGGCCCATGCACCAAAATAAAAGTAGCAACATTTACTAATTCTATAGATATAACAAGTGGCCCGTATTTGCAAATTGGGGTAGTTTTGAACATTTAAAGTCAGGCTGTATTGGTGTTATGCAAGGTATGGAAGACTGCATGGATTTGTGTGTGCTACAGCCAATGTCTGTGGTACTACCATGGAAATCAACAGTAAACAGCAGCCTACAAGACCATAAAACAGGCCCACAAACAGCCCAAAAATTGGCCCAAACACTGAGCTGTCAGGCCAGTCTTTCAGGCACTGCCTGATTGCCCTATTGGTAAGCCTCGCCCCTCCTACACCTCTTTTCCTTTCTGCATGGAGAACCACACTCTCCAGACCTCCAATTTTACCACCTTGTACCTGTAGCACATGGTATCGGCTAGCCGATTTCTAAAGCTACAGAAATACCCTTTTGCCAGCAGCACAGCTAGGTCAATCAATTTACAGCTTGCTTTTTAACTGTTACATCCTGGTTTCAGACCAAGTACACATATTTCAGCTTTTCCTGTTCCCACACTCACTGTTGCCTCCATGAGAATGTCATGTTTCCCAATATTCTACTATGACAGGGCATTGCCGGAGCATCTCCATTGTCGCAAGGTACCATCTGTAGAGAGCAAAGTCTACGCACCCTTTTGGGGTGAGATATGTTCTGTGCAGATTGGTAACTTACAAAAGCTTAATGCAAGCATTTCTGGACACTTTGGGGGTGTAGCTAAGAATAAGAATTCTGCTTCCTCAAACTCCCTATCTAAGTATCTTGACTATTTCTCCTTGGGGTCCTCCAGGTCATACTTAGGCAGTCCCAGCAGTGCCTGATCTAGAGAGTCACCAAACTCTATCCCTCTCCTAGTGTGAACGTCATCTCCAATTTCTTCTGCACCCCATGCTTGATTCACTACTCCAAGAATGTTCCTGCACAATTGACCTGCTGTTCCCCCTACCAACCATGACAAAGTCACTAGGAGAGAAAGAGCCCGACTAACCCCGTAGAACACGAGCACGTAGACTGATAAAGGGTAAAAGGTTCTCTATAAGGATACCCGTTATAGTGACCTCCTTGTTCAACGATAAAATAATTATTTATCATCGGAAAATAGATTGCATTTATGTACTAGTTAAATTTAAACGTCTTCTTTTATACCCCAGTTAGTGCAAAGGAAGCACAAGGTATTAACATGGCCATAAGCTACATGGGGCACTATCGCACTGCGGCAACCCGAACTATTACATGCATGATTGTGCAAAATATAGATTTATACAAGTCAGCATGTGACAAGAACATCAAGAACCACGGAAGCCAGGCAATCTTTTAATAGGGATATTTAACAAGCAGTACTATTTCCTAATTTCATGGCACTCATGTCAGCAATCTGTTTCACTCCCAAGCTTAGAGTGTGGCTTCAGGAAGGGTCACTCCTCCAGCAAGGATAAAAAGTCTCAACCTCTATATCCACCCCATACAATGATCTGTGATTCCCAGTCCTTAAGGATGCTCTACCACTGCACTGTGTGTATACCCCAGGACTGATAACTTGAAGTTTGTAAACGGCGTAGAGAGCTGTTTGGTACTTGCTCACATTTGTACAAACATTGCTTACTTCACTGTGAGGTTTAATTGCTGGACTCTTTCTTCTGGGCTAAGATTCTTTTCCACAAGGTTGCTCCCTGTCTGGAATAGCACACTGGACAAAATAATGGTGGACTTTAACGCGACCCAAGCAATCGCTATTGGTTGAGACCGCCTTCCCCTGATCACCTTTTGTTGTTTTATTCTGAAGCCCTAAGTACAATGGGTATGTCAAGATGTGGCTTTCCTACTCATTGTGAATGACATTGTTCAAATTGTACCGTCTTGAATCGTGAGTAAACAACAGAGGAAACATCACTAAATTGAAGGAGTTAATGAAATATGTATCTTCTGAACAATTTGGGTAGACGCCCCCTACTGAGAATCATGTAACACACCTTGGTGGTGAAATATTAATGGAGGAAAGGTCTGCTGATGAGGTAGTCCTGTTGAAGCTTCACAAGTTGTAAGTGGATCAGTAAGGGATCCTACGGAAAGGGAGGAAGGACTATCCCAAAGGTCCGCAAATGTAATGTGGCCCCACTCTCGCTCCAAAGCTTCCCTTGGTCCCATCACGAAAGACGCACATAACTTGTACCATAAACAAAACTGTACTGCTCTACCAGCAAGGCGCTACCTCAGGTACCAAGTGCCTAGGGTGTGCATGTGCCCTATGTGCAGGTAGAACATTCTGCTTCTTTGAAACCAGACAGAGAAGGCAGGATTTGGTAAGAGGATTTTAGGGATGTCCATTGTTGGTCCCAAAGGGCCGGATCAGAGTCATATTTTCAGGATAACCCATTTCTATGCAAAGACTTTCATATTAGTTGTCTGTAACTTTATCTCATTTGGATATATTGAATATCTGGCATGGATCCGCCACCCATGGACCAGTGTTGGACACCCTGGCGGAAAGGTTGACTTGCAAAACCAGAGGAAGTTAGTCACGATATACAAAACACTGAGGAATGATCTTTCAGTTACAATTACCCTGAGTGGCCTTAACCTACATATCAAGGGTGAGTTTAAGGAAGACCAGCTACATTAACTCCTTTTAAGGTACTTGGGTACAAATTCGATTACCCAATGTAGCCTGTGTCTTCAGGGGGGAGAATGGAGGGGTTGGGGGGGGGGGGGGTACCCGCAACCAAGATGTTTGGAGATAATGGCATACCTCGTTCTCAGCTCATTGGTCTGTTTGGTGAATACATCCCAAACCAAACCTTGGTACAGCCTAACATGCTGTGATTCAAGCTTCTATGGTTAGCTTCCAGGACTCATTTACGGAACAAAATCGGTGGCTTTTGCTGCCAAGAAATATTACACTGATCTTAGGAACACTTTGTACTTCATTTGTTTTTGTACTTTGGGCACTTCCACAGTACAGCGCCAGGTTCTTCCTTTTCAAAAAAACGTTAAGCTATATTTTAGCATGAAATGCTTCCTCACATTAAAAAATGTGTTAATAAAAAGCACCAAAAACACAAGTGCTGAGAACAGCCGCATGCGTTCTGCCCATTCGCGTTGTTCCTGTTTGCCTGCACTAGTTTTTTCCCCATGAATGGTGCATAATTACGCAACGTGGTGTGAAGCATCATTTTGGGGATTTTAAGTATTAAACATATAGTGAAAATACTGAAATATGCCGGTTTAAGGAACGTTTTGCCCGGGCATAACTGAATAATCTTAACTCTGGTTAGCTGTGTACATTCACAAGGTAGAAGTTATTCTGAAAAGTCTGCACCAAATGTCAGCAAGGTAAAGCACCGAGCACCATTTTTAATATGAAAACGTGGCAAACATGAACTCTGACCCAGGAGTTCCTGAAGATGTTAGCAACAGTGCCACATTTTCAAAATGTAATAGCATCCCTGCAGTCATGTTAGTCAAACCTGAATGTTGTTAGTCCCACAACAACAGCAGTGACTGAAATATAAAGTCCTAGGACAATAAAGCAATCAAGCACTGCATAATTTGAGCCGGTGGCTTCCGGGGCTCAGCGCCGGCCCGTAATCATCGACACTAGCGCTTTTCATGAGCGCCAGTTAAGGACACATTCATTTAAAGGAGATTCATTGATTAGCCCAGAATCACAGGAGGAAACTCAAACCTGGTTCCCCAACTCCAAAGCCGACAGCTCTGGCCATTATGCCACATCCTCTCCACACTTTCTTGGTTAGCAGTTGGTTCTGTTTTAGGCAGGGCTGAAAGTAGAATTGGGTCGGTGCAAGCTGCCTCCTGACGAGAGATCTGACTCTTATTTTTTTACAAATTAACCACTGCCATCTTGCTACCAAATGTGCACTGATGAATGGTAATATTAAAGAATTATACATTCACCCTACCTACTGCACACAACTCCTATCTCGGGATGCTTTGCTTTCGAGTCATTCATGAAATGTATTGGATGTTAAAACAAAACCCAGCTTGGAGACACTAACCACAGGGAATGATTGTTCTGTGATTGCAGATCCCCCTCACACAGGAGGGTGCAATGAGTGAGAGAGCACACTCCTGTTTCCCCTCCCCTAAGGTATACAGTGAAGGGGAGAGAAAACCCCCACCCTCCTCCCTGACCATTTTAAAACGCTTCAGCAGCAAGAGGTGCCTCTCGGGTTCTCCTCAGGACCAAATCTGACATCAAACAGCAGGATTAGGTTTTGTTACCGTGACCAAAGGCAGGAGGCAAATAAAGGGCCAAATATTTCTCCCTTCGAATGGAAATTCCATCCTGTGGAGAAGGCATTAAAGGGTTTAATTCACTACCTACTCTCCTGACACATGTGTTTTTATATATGTAACTATATATATATATATATATATATATATATATATATATATATATATATATATATATATATATATATATACATCTCTCTCTCTCTATATATATATATATATATATATATATATATATATATATATATATATATATATATATATATATATATATATATATACGCACACACACACATTTATATATATATATATACATATGTATGAATGTAATATGTATGTACATATATTATATGGAGGTGTGCAAAGTGTAAAATGCTATTTGGTCAGGATAGCAAAATCAAATTAAAGAGACCTTGTGACTCTCTCTCTCTCTCTCTCTCTCTCTCTCTCTCTCTCTCTCTCTCTCTCCCCCCCCTCTCTCTCTGTCTGGCAATGTAGGATCATATTACACATGTGGCTTGTTAAGTTTAGTTTAGAGAATTTGAGCATCATACCTTTAGAATTCATGGCTTTCCTGAGACTGACGAATGTCTATCAATGTTTTGAGAAATGTTTGTTTTTGTTAGGGAGCATGTGCTAGTAATTCAAATGTGCAATAATGTGAATTATCACAAGTCAAAATTTAAATGCAAAGTGCATCGTAAAGAAAGTAAAAATATGTACTCTAAAATGTATGTTTTATTTGTAACACATTGACACTATAGTATAGTGGGTTTAGTAATACATAAAGAAAGAAAGAATATACAGTACAATGTGGGACAATGTAACATTTTTTTGACAGGGTTCTGTATTTACAATTTATATTTTCATGCACTGGGGAAGATTCATTGGTAGATGCTTGCATCAAGAATGGGCCTGCAAGGGTGAGCTTCTCAGGTGCGCTGTGAGCAGGATGTCATTGTGTAAGCCTCTACCACCCCCGAACCTCTATATATATTTGCACACTATGGAACATTTACCAATATAACTAATATATAGGGAAAAAAACACTATCTTGCAAAATAACATATATAACTAACACAAATCTGGACTTTACTTTTAAAAAATACCGTCAAAAACAAAAGATTGAAAACAAATCATTCTAAAAAAAATTTCACTCCAGTTAAATATGATATTAACTGAGTAATGCCATTAGTGACATCCTTTGAGATGTCTTCAGTGCTATCATTTAACATTGCCGTGTGATTTCATGTGTGAGGTCAGAAGCAGTGCATGCTGGGGACACGCGTTATGGTTACCTTACCTAACCATAACCCACACATTTCAGTGTTTGTTAGTTTTTTTTCTTTCCTTTACCTATGTTGTTTCAGGGCTTTTTAAAAACATTTTCTTAAATCTGTTTTTAGGTATTATAACCAAAGCTAATTCCAACTATAAACTTCACTTTACCCTTTGTTTTTTTTTAGTAAAGTTTCTGAATTTTAGATGATGTGCATATCCAACATTTTCCTGCCCCCACCAACCATGAGTATCCAAGCCCTGCTGCACATGGCCTTCCGCCCTGCACACAAACGGTTGGTTGCAAGGCCCGGCCTTTTGCCAGGCCTTATGCCCAACCCACTGTGGGAGGCTAACCCCTGGCTGTGCATGGTCTTTGGTCGCACCCAGCCGGAGTTGATCTTTAGCCATGCCCAGAAGATTTTGGTTGCAGGGCAAGGCCTTTCACCCATCCTACCATGGCGGCCAACCTCTGGCATGCACAGCCTTCCGCCTTTGATCTTATTCTTAAGAACCACACTACTTCATTTCACATACAACTGATGATGGGTGTTTTGCTCACAATAAGGGCTTTGAATGGTTTCTTTATACCGTATTAGAATAAACAAAAAAGTGTAAGTAATGTATGAGAAACTTTAAAAATGCAATAAATATTACTGTAACAGGAAATAGTTCAATTGAATGGTGACTGAAAAAGGTTTAGATAATCCCCATCAAATATGTTAGTTCCTCTGAGGAAGGGCATGATAAAATAAATCATGTTGTTGAAACACTATGACCTAAAGGGACCCTCTACCTCTCATCAAACATTTAATGAAGCCCATTCAATGATGTGAAGAAAAGACTCAATCTCATTATAGACAAAAGCCTTCCGGGAAACTGACCAAATCTCTTGATGATCTCCAAGCCTGGCTACAATCCATCTTGCAGCACTGAGTCTATCTTCAGTGCTCCCAAGGGTGATCCTGGAATCTCCACTCAGGTTGAGGATATCAATGCCCTGAATTTATTAGATCTATATTCTTCAGCTTGGAATACATACGGTTTGTTTCTCTAATACAGTTATTCAAATACTAATCCCCTTTCTTCCTAAATGTAGCAAATATGTCTGTTTCCCATTTGCATCTCCACCTTGTTCCATTTATCCCACGGTGCCCACAAGGGTTCTGCTCGCTCCCTCGATCATTGGATTGGATTGGTGAAGATTCTGATGTTGGGGGAGAACGCTGGCCTTTAGTTGTGTTTCTTTTACTAGGCATTCCTACTCAGGCCACGTGCAGGTGGTAAAGAATTCTGATTTCAAATCCAACAGAAAAGTGAGCTTGAATGCCCAGATTTGTGTGGTTGTGTCTTCCTTCACTGTACATCTTTGCAAGGTTATTCCTTTTGACATAAAGGATGGAAATCACCTGAGGATTTCTGACACCATTGTGTAGTTCTTAACAGCGTCAAGCTCCAAACTGTAGCATTTGGCGCTGCAGGGCGCGCAATTTAATTAGTTTTATTTATTTATTTCTTTACCTAACTCTGATAATCCGTATGCCAGAGTTTACTCCCCCCCACCTTACCCCTCCCCCGCCCCGCAGCACTCCCTCCAGGAGCCGCTACTGAGCTTTAGGTGGTCAGACGGTGGCCGAGGGCTTCACAGATTTATCACAGTCTGGTGCTGCTTCATTGGATGCCTACTGAGTATCCTAGAAGGACACCTTACCCTCACTATTCTGAAGAAGACCATGTGATTGAGGGATGCTGGTACTGAGATGATAACGTGTGAGCATTCCGAGCATGCTGCCCTGTCTCTTCTTACTACGGACCAGGTAAACACCCTCTAAGGTGCCCTATTCTAGCTTTGTATTTACTCCCTCCTTTTCAACTTACTCCAGCTTACTGTCAAAAGTGGTAATCAGTAGATTAGTTTGAAACAGTCTCGTGGAGGGAAAGGGAGTCCGAGGCAATCAAAAAGTAAAAAATTGACCATAAATTCTGTGTGGCCAGGATAGTCGCTATCCTAACAAAGGACAGACCTTTAAAAAGCCCACGCATGCATCCCGGTGATGGCCTTAAAGAGAAAAAAACAGTTCTCTTCGCCCAGCCCTGCATCTTTAAAATAAACAACAATATTAATTCTGGAATTATTTTTGGGGGGATGATGTAAGCTGGGGTTTGAGATGTATTGTGACAGCATTTACTGGATGGTTCCTTTAACGGGGCGGATGCCAATGAGGTCCAAAAAGCTATCACTCCAGAGAATCACCCTCCAGAAAAGCCAGGAAAATAAGTCCTGAGCAGAGCTTCAAAAGCCCTAAAAAACACAACTGCACAGAAAAATGGAGGAACTACCAGAGGCAATGTCAAGGCCGGGAGAAGGGGGTGCTGCAGCCTATATAGGGTTTAAGGGTTTGCTGCCCCTCCAGAGGCAAATCTCAAACAGGCAATCATTAAACAGAGCATCCAAGTGAGCTTAAGTTGCAAGACTTTGGAAGAAGAAAGCGATCTATTGCTACTTGAGCCACGGAGTAGGATCATTGATAAACCCACACCAAGTACCCCCTGCTATCACCAGCATTGAGTCAACTAGGAATGGAATAACCTCAAAACATCCAGAATGAACAGAGAGATTATCTCCTTATCTCATTTCTTACTATTCCTGAGAGTGATTATACTACATTCAAGGCATCAATTTGAACCAGACCCAAGCCCATCAGCAATGCTCTGCGATGCCGGGTCAGCGGACATGGGGGTGGTGTCTACCAGTGTGGCTTTAACACAATTATAATCCTGCCAGGGTCAGACTACTGAATGCACATTTTGTGAACAGGATTCAGATCGAGGATTTGCACATGCAAAAAAGATTGCTTCCTAGTAGGTTACAATAAAAGTAATGTCCCATGTTTTTCTGGGGATTTACAATGACCTGACCTGGAATACTTTATTTAATTAAACTAAAAGCGTGAAGCGAGGAAGCATCCTTAAAGCCACCCCTCGCTCTTTTTTGCTTCATGTGCAAGGAGCATTGATCTCACCTTGGAAGATACCTGATATTAAGCAAGTAAAGCAAAATCTCTTCTACTGCTATTGTACTGGGCTCTCCTTTTAATTATTATTACTAATTTCCTGTTATTAATCCGACATTCCACTGCCCCCTTCTGTGACAAGTTAATAATTCACAGATAGACCGGCTACTTCATCCTTCCTAAGCCGGGTAATCTGAAACCATTTTAATTGTGCAATTCAGTTTTTGACATTTGGGTCCCTGCACCTACAAATCCTTTCCTCAAATGAATATTTTTCAATGATATGAACTGTTGCCCAGTCCCCCCTCACCCCCTCCTCTCCGCTCTTAATTCCCTAGTTTTTGCTATGACCTCTATTGCCTTCATTTTGGTCGACCTTTGGGGATGGACTTTCTGTTTTCCGCTTTTGTTTTTAAATGTTCATGGTTTGACTGATGCATAAAAGGGCTAAAATGATCAAAATGTAGTTTAAGTAAAAAAAAAAAACCTCGGAAATGCCCAGTTCATTCTATGAATAAATCATGTTTGCCGGCTCTCCCTGGAAAATCATTTTCATCGAAAGTTGACCTTTCTCTAAGAGTGAGACATTTGTGAAGTTCAATAGTTATATGTAAAACTTCGTCAACCTCTGATGGTTACAAAAATCGTGGTTGAAAATTCCCATACCAGGACGTTTTTCGAAATAAGCAACTATAAACCATGTCATTTGTAGGACAATTCAGACCTTTTTTTAAGGAACAGGTTTCCCACCCAAAAGTTTTTGTGTGAAATTCTGCAAAGTTTAATGAGGGTGACATTCTTCCGAACTCTGTAGTCATAAAGTTTGCCTTCTTCTTAAAACTTTGCTGGATCTGAGTCAGGCACTCTGGTGAGGCCCTCACGGTCACAGGACATCAACTGGCTCTCTCATTGTCAAGGAGAGGCCTAGGCCCCTGGCATAGGCTAATTAGATTAGCGTGATGCCAGGGCCAAAATAAAAAGTCAGGATACCAGCTCCAAATGCAGTCGAGCATCATGGCAGGGGTATATACCAATATCATGCAGGGGACATTTTAGTTGCAAGAGAAACCAATCCTATCGTGGACAGACAATTTGTCTCCTTCTTGCCTAGTATCTACTTACTTAATATAGCACTGTATCACATGCACAATTTCTTTCTTTAGTTTCCTTGTAAAGCTTTAAATCCTCAGTTGCATTATATCGCAAAAAAACACAACCCAGTACATTGTAAAACCCTTCATGAAAATCTGACCTCCATGTAAAACTTTCAACTGTTGCCTCTTAGTTCTTTTTAACCCGTTCGGTGTGTCGGACGGCACAGTGGGCTTGTGCGGAGGACGGCCAGGGGCCGTCCGAAACACGACCACTCATTAAATCACCCGCACCGCGGCAGAATTCGCACCGCGGTCAACAGGTTAATGTCTCCCTCAACCTCCATCCCATGATGCCTCCCGTATCTGAGTATAGCTTACTCTAAGTTGCATTCCTGTCTCCCTTAAACCTCTTTATTGTATTTCCAAATTGCCTATACCTCTTACGACAGACATAACTCCCCCTTATTTGAAACCATAGCCATGCAACCTAAAAATACCAAACCTACTCTGGCCTGTCTATTTATCCCACTAAGCATTTGCAAGTGCTGATATAGCCCACACTAACGATCACGCCTAACTCCTACTAATCAAATCTACCACAAAGAAACTGGAGCAAATGCATGCAACAATTTCATTGGGAGCACAAGACTTACACCAAATACCAACAGTAATCAATAACCACTAACCTTGGGTTCGAGAGTAGGGTGCTGCTCACTGTAAAGTGCTTCAATGCCTCTTCAGGGGTTATAAGCAATATATAGATCCAATTACAATACAATACATAGTTCGTATGTCAACCAACTCTAATCATGTGCCAAGAACTGCCCTCTAGTCAAGAATATTGCAGGCCGCGAACCCCTTTGTTGTTGTTGTTTATTGCAGGCTGCGAACCCTCAAACTGGGATTGGATCTTTAGGTGTGGCTTGTTACCAGGATCCTGTAGTGCAAGCACATGGAATAGGCAGTTTCTCCAAAGCACGCAGTGGCTGCAAAACAATGTTGGCTCATATTTTATTATAAGAAGAACTGAGGAGAAATGCCTCTGGTGGATTCTGTGTTTTTAGAATGAATCGGACTCTTCCATGCCTGCCGCTGGTGAGATTGATTTGGCCATGGTGTAAGGAGAGGGCATGAAAAGGTCTCATATCAGCCCGCAGTTGAGCATGGTCGAAAGGTAAAGCCTTGTAAGTATTGCATGCATGGTTACTCACTGCCGGGCCTTCTCATTAGTCCTACCTTGACCGCCACTGGTCAGAGCGCATGGCCACAGGCCTTAGAGTGTGGGTATTGTGCACTGTGCAGTCAAAGAATGGCTGCAGGCAGTATCCTTTAGGTACTGAGTGAACTGGAACTTGCAAAGAGAACTGCATCCGATGCAATGTCATGTATTTTGACCCATGCAAAGAGACCAGGACATGAGCAATGACCTGCCAAGACAGTTGGCAAGGATACTAGACACAAATCATGGCCAGCGAGCATACCCTCCATACACATGTTGCTGACCACAGGTGTTGGCTGATAGTCATAGCCAGCAGGAATTTTCAGCCTAGGTACTGACTGGAATAGTCAGAGGCCATACCTTGCTGCTAGCCCCTGCAGGTTATCACTGGACTACATGCTCTACAGCACCTATGGCATTCGGTAGCGTGTGAAGAATATGGCAGAAGACTATAGCAGGGCATGCTCAATGCCAGATGTACTGTTCCAATGGATAGTGGGCACAAAACATTGTAGAAGAACATGCCTTGCAGGCAATAAGAACTTAGTTTGCACTGCATCCAATAACAGATCACTTGATTCTCTCATTGAAGAGGACAGCGTCATTGACTACTTGAAGCGCAGCTGTTTCCATGTTGCAGCATGGTCTGAAACCAGACTGGCAATCTTCTAGAAGGTTGTTCTTGCTGGTCTGCCCCTGAAGCTTGATGGGAATGTTTTTTGTGATCTTTCCTAGAGTATAGATGTGTAAAGAGGACAAAGTTAGTGGGATCATCTTAGTTAACAGTTTGTATCTTCAGTGGAAAGAACCATTCCTGTTGTTAGGGTATCTGGGTAGAGGCCTTGGGAAATGTATGCTTTGCGAATGTTGAGGAGGGTTGCAAGGGCATCATCTCCTTGAAGAGACTCGACAGTGGTTGAGGGTAGGATGTCATCTTTATCGGAGGCGGTCATGAGAGAGTTTTTGTGTGCTCTATTTGTTTGAGTGGAGGGTTCACTTCACCCAGGGTTGAAGAAAAGGGGCATGGGTTTTAGCCTGGATGTGTTTGTTGACAGTCTCTGTGAGAAGTGTTTGGTAGCATAGTATTTGTCATCTTATAGCTGAATTGGCCTTCTAGTACATTGTTACAGTGCTTGACAATATTAATTAGAGCTTTGCTTTATTTAGTTGCTATGTTGATAGAAGATTGGTAGAATCTAGCTTTGATTGAGGCCCACCTCCAGGTCCTAAACAACCCCTATCACCAGCAGAGTTGCCCAGAGTTCCAGACTGTCTCCTGTCATCTGCACGGTCTACATTGTCTCACTTGGTGCTCTACTCACAGATAACCAAGAAACAACTAAGGGTTGGCTCTAATCAGCAAGGCTGAGCCATGAAAGTAGATAACAAAAGAGAGTTGCCAATACTGATCACAAAATAATTCATATACTTTTAGGTACAGTACTTGAAACAACATTCAAGACCAATGGCTAGTTAATAGCTTTTATTATTCTTAGGGATTTTATCAACACGGAGATTCATATTTTTAGCGAATGCATATTCCAAAGAGACAAACATACAAAATATATGCAGCAGGGGGTCAATTTTGGGAATCATTCAACATATCACACATATCACAAGCATACACAATGCAACCATTCAAGAAAGAGAGGGGGTACAATAGTTAGAATAATACAAAAGGTACAAAAGTTTTTTCAATATTTACAAGATACAAGGGGAAAAAAATGAGAAAAGAAGCCAAGGTCTGCGGGGCAATTTAGCAATATAGTTACTTGATAATTAGTCTAGCACCAGGTACAGTCCTATAAAGAAATTAAATGTTTTTCAAAAAAAGGTAATGTACACAAAAATAGGGACAAGCAACAAAGCAATTCTCAACATCAGCGCTTGTCACTCTTGCAGACAACTGTATGGCTATGGCCTACGCGTTTCGAATCCCGTTGGCTTGGGGGGATTCTCTTCAGGGCCTTGGGTTTTCTCAAAATGCAACTGAATGCGTGGGGTATGGAAGCCTCAACTTTATATTAAGATGGAATATGGCAGAATATTTCTTTCTTGGGAGAGATTATCACAAGCAGAGGAGCCAGGTTCGCGATAAGATACTGTGGAGACCTACAACTAATCTTGTTACATGTCCGCCTATGCCGGGAAAAGAAGACTCACAGGGGAAGTCGAGCTACAATTGAGACTCTCATGCGGTGAAATGCAAAGGCGTCTTGTTCCTTTCGATCCGTTACGTGTTTTTAATAATCGCGTGGAAGGACACCACTGTTCAAACTGCGCCGGGAGGGTCGCTAGAGTACAGCCCTTACGGGCGCCGGCATGTCAATTGGCCATAATCTGTCCGAATTGGTTTAAAAAGGTTAAAATGCAGTTCTCAAACAGTTCAATTCGGCGGCGCATTCAGTTGCATTTTGAGAAAACCCAAGGCCCTGAAGAGAATCCCCCCAAGCCAACGGGATTCGAAACGCGTAGGCCATAGCCATACAGTTGTCTGCAAGAGTGACAAGCGCTGATGTTGAGAATTGCTTTGTTGCTTGTCCCTATTTTTGTGTACATTACCTTTTTTTGAAAAACATTTAATTTCTTTATAGGACTGTACCTGGTGCTAGACTAATTATCAAGTAACTATATTGCTAAATTGCCCCGCAGACCTTGGCTTCTTTTCTCATTTTTTTCCCCTTGTATCTTGTAAATATTGAAAAAACTTTTGTACCTTTTGTATTATTCTAACTATTGGACCCCCTCTCTTTCTTGAATGGTTGCATTGTGTATGCTTGTGATATGTGTGATATGTTGAATGATTCCCAAAATTGACCCCCTGCTGCATATATTTTGTATGTTTGTCTCTTTGGAATATGCATTCGCTAAAAATATGAATCTCTGTGTTGATAAAATCCCTAAGAATAATAAAAGCTATTAACTAGCCATTGGTCTTGAATGTTGTTTCAAGTACTGTACCTAAAAGTATATGAATTATTTTGTGATCAGTATTGGCAACTCTCTTTTGTTATCTACTACTCACAGATAACAGCATCAGGATTTGCCAATGTGCCAATGATACACCGCTCTACTTGAAAGTCTCCTCTGCTTCACACATCCAGCGCCTCCAACACTACCTACACATCATCTAAACATGGAAGTCCAGAGCTTACGCGATGCTCAACTCAACTAAGACAGAGGGGCACATGCATCAACCTATTTAGGAAGTGCAAACGGTGCGAATCGGTAAATTCGTCCGTTTGCGCTTCCTAAATACGTTTTTGGGATGCATGAAACATTTTTTCAAAATTCGTTTTTTTTTGCATTTCCTAAAAATGCGAATGCATTTAAGGAATCGCATTTGTGCAATTCCTTAAATGCAATGCATCATTTTTTAAAAAAATGCGAATTTTGAAATAGGAAGTGCAAATTAACACGAGGTTGACCCTCGTGTTAATTTGCGAAATTGTTTCAAAAAGCACAAAAATGCATTTTGAAAAGTGTCATGTTACGGTCACACATGTCCTTAGGACATGTGTGTGTGAAACATGCACTTTAAAATACATTTCAGGGGTGCAGGGTGGGGTCCTTTGGACCCCCCTCTGCACCCTTGCAATGCATCAACAAATTGCGATTTCCTAAACAAAGAAATGCAAAACGGCATTGATTCCTATGGGCCTCTAGGCCCATAGGATTCAATGTAATGCCATTCCTTAATTGCGATTCGCAATTAAGGAATCGCAAATTCCGAAATTTAAGAAATCCTAAACATTTTTAGGATTTCTTGATGCATAGGATTTTGCAATTCCTAAATAGCGATTCCTTAATTTTCGCTATTTAGGAAATGCAAAATCCTAGATTGATGCATGTGCCCCAGAATTCCAGTATGCCAAGAAAAATCAAACAAGAAACAGTGCAAACCTGGTGCAATGACATGAACCGTGACAGCTATGAACCCCAACTTCTATTGATTACCAAGTCACTTGTATTCACCCTGGACACCAACCTCACCGTCAAGGAACACATTGCCAAAGAACACAAGAATGACTTGGTACCAGCTTTCTTTTCTAAACAAACTGAAACTGTGTCTTTCAGGAAGCGACTTCAGAACTACTGTTCAAGCCCTTGCACTCTTTCATCTAAATGGTGGTACCCCCCCCCCCCCCTACCCAATGGCCTCCCAGACTCACACTGTCACCACTTAAGGACATCCTACATCCCACAGCACGTCTCATCAAGGGCCTGAAGAAATATGATCATATCACCCTCTTCCTAATACAAATATATTGACACTGCCCACACCATATCAAAAGCCAGCTGTATCCTTTAAAAGCGATAATAACCCGCACTCCTGCTTATCTTGAAGACAGGTTCACCAGCTCTGATGGTTCTCAGCACACCCCCAGCCAGGATACCCTCAGACTGCAGACTATGGAGTGTAAAAAAGACAGGCCTTTTCCATCTCTACACCCAGGATCTGGAAAAACATCCCCAAACCATCCATCATTACCACCATAATGCTGCTCAAATTCAAGACCAACCCAGTGGGCATGTGTCAAAGATTGTGCCCTTTATCCATACCTTCTGCCTAATACCACTCGCAGAGCCTTTGACAGTGTCCTCAGGGTACCGACCACACCCTAGATCTGGGCCCAGTAAATAGCACACCTGCATGCTGCGTCCAGTGAGGGTAGTCTGAGGCTCTACCAATCAGGCATTAAGCATTTGCATTTATGATTGCCAAATCGTATGCCCAGCACCCCACCTGCAGTAGCCACGAAGCTTTACTTGTGGTTGTCCCAGAAGGCACTTAACAGATGTGTGCCCATATGCTGTGCACTCTGTGCCCTGATCAAACACAGCATGGTTGGCACAAGGCATGGCTTCTGGTCTGTGGGTTTCCCTGCCCTGAGATATGTCATTCCAATAGTATGCACTAGACTTAGGCAAGGGTCTTTGAATATGCCCTGTTTTAGTATTCCTACTACACTTGTTCACTGAGCATAGCGTGTTACTGAGCCCAGAGGGCATTGCAGAGATGCTGTGTCATTCAGCCATGTACTGTGTCCAGTGCCCCTGTCTACTGTGCCCACGGCACACAGCTTACAACTAAGCTGAGCAGACACTGGCAAAAGGCATGGGTTTTGTCCACACAATGTCCGCTGTTTGCTACCATTCCCGCTGTAGCCATGCTCTGAGCCAAGACTCACGCCCACTGTATCTTTGGATGCAAGGCATTGCATTTAGCCTTGCTGTATGCTCATAATCCCTGCCCTCACTGCACCATGGGCATTGGCCAAAGGGCAGGGCCTTTGGCTATGCAATTTACACAGTATTCTGAACTTACTGCCACCTGAGTGCAGCCTATGGCCTTGCCAAATATTCCTGCATTCAGTGGCTGCTGAGTACAGTCAGTCTTTCTCCAATTGTGCCCCCCCCCCAGTGTTTTACCCTCTGTGTCCAAGGAGGAGTAAGACCTGCTGTCATGTTCTGTGAGCCATTGTTTGGGCTTTAACTATGCCCTGTTGCCAGTAACCCTATCACCAGTCCCTGCTGGGCAGCCTCTTCAGCATTTTGCAGCAGAGAGTATACATAGTGCGTGTCTTATGGCCACCACATGTGCCCATTACTCTTACCCGGATCTGCTGGACATGAAGTATGGCCTTCGTCACACCTATACCTAGTACCACTCCCCGCAGGGACCACTTGACATTCTCTTTGGGTAGCAGTTTTTATATTCTTGTGCTCCAGGAAATCTTTTAACTTCCCTTGTTTTCCAATCTGCAGAAACATTATTGTATTCATCTTATGTGCATCTTTACTTCTCTCTCTCTCTCTCTCTCTCTCTCTCTCTCTCTCTCTCTCTCTCTCTCTCTCTATATATATATATATATATATATATATATATATATATATATATATATATGATTGATAGATATATGTGCACATTTTCTCTACATGTCAAATCAAATATATACCACATAAATAGCATCGCAATGTGCACATTTTCTCTACATGTTCTCAATGTTACAATTAAATGTTTAAAGAAAAGATATAGCATGGAAAACAGCCATGGTAAAAATTCCTGATGACGCCTTAAAAGTCCTTGACACGGCTGTTGGGCACTTTTAGTTTTGCTAGACTTCTCCATAGCATCTGACACCACTGACAACAGAATATTCTGTAAAAACCTTGACCAAAGATTTGGTATTGGTGGAATAATGCTCAATTGGTTCAAACCTTCCCTCAATTAATTCTCAAAGTTGATTACAACCAATGACACCTACACATCTCCACTGCCCACACAATGTGGTTCTACCGCTACCATCTCTTCAACTTATATCTAGAATCATTAAAAAATCTGAGGAATTCCTTAAAAAACACTTACCTCCAATATTTGCATGACATACAACTCTACCTCCCCAGAATCAGCCATAGACACCGAACAATGCCTAAAATTGTTTAAAGAGTGGATGTCACAGAGGAATCTGAAATTCAACACCATAAAAACCAAAGTCTTCTTCATATTCTGAGACTCCAGAAATAAAGTACCATCCAAATGGCTTGAGAGCTTACAAAATATGGATAAAAATGAGATGCAGCACACGCGACGAACTTTGTTTTATTTATTAAATTGTTTACTTACCTCCAATTATCCATATTCCGGTTTTAGCACCACCCACCCTGCCCCTCCCCCGCCCCGCCTTTCTGCCTCACCGGAACTCTCTCCACGGGCCGCGGCTGCTTGAATAGTGAGTGCGAGCGGCTACTTGCTGTCTCTAAATGAGCTCTTGCTGTAGGATTGTCCCCACCCAAACTACTCTTAATTACACATGCAGGAGTAATTGTGTATTTACTTAGGCATCATTAAAAATTATGCCTGGGCCTAGTGTTTTGTACATCAGGGAATTCCCAATTCCAGCCCATCTTCCTGCTGATTTGGAGATTGGAGATCAAATGGCTAAGTTTGGGACAGTGCTTAATTTGTAAAAAAAAAAAAAAAGTGCGAGGGCTCTAGTTTGGAGGCCACTGCAGCTTGCACCACACATTACATTGCCCCTGCCGTGCTGACAGGGATAGTGGCAACACACTACTAACCACCACACTCCTACAAGTGTGACAATTCTGACAACTTCAGGCCTCCACAGCTGTAAGAATGGCTTAAGCAGCAGATAATGGTCATTTTTAATCTATATTGAATTAATAATTACCTTTTGTTGTGGTCATCTGTAAATTATCCAGACAGCAGCTCCTTGTGGGAGACTGTCACAAGCGCCAGTTTTGACAAGTAAGTCCCAGTGCCGAGCACTGGAAACCACCGGCTCAAATTAATCACTGGTCTAGGAAGGCCTGTGTGAACTTTCCGACAGCCTGAAAGCAATATATAACCGAAAACAGAGAGTGGCCCTAGAATTCACATATGCTTCTGTCGGCAAAGGGCATTTATTAAGCAGGTACCCAAAGTCACTTTCACAATGGTTCTTACTGGCCACTCCCCATACTGCACACAGCAGTGCAAGGGAGAAGATTTCCAACTTTCAGGACTGGGGTCTATAGCAGCCAGCTCCCCTGCCAGTTTGGGAACAGAACCTGAAACAAGTTCCTGCAAGGAGAGCTGAGAACTGCCTGAAGGTAGGAAGAACTGTCTGCTGAATCTAGAGGACTGCTGAAGTACATTCCCCAAAGGAGTGTCTACTTTGCAGAGTCATCATACCTGCTGCCTGGATACTAGGGGCTAGATGTACAAAGCATTTTTGCTGTTGCAAACAGCCCGATTCACAGACTTGGGCCGTTTGTGACTGAAAAAATACTTTTTGTAATGCACAAACACCAAATTGCGATTCAGTAACTTGTTACCAAATCACAGGTTAGGTTTGAAAATAAAATCTCAATTTGGAAGAGGCATATTCTTCGTATCCCTTCCAAATAGAAATTCTGAGTGGTGTGCACTAATATTTCGCGAACATTATCCTATTTGGTCATCGCTATTCCTAATGTTCGTACATCTAGCCCTAGGAGCTCTGCAAGGAACTGTGGCGAAACTCCTCTATCTTTGGAGCACTCACTCTTGCCACTGGTTGCCCCCAACACGACCTTGAGCTTGCTTGGTTCTCCACTGTTGCCTAGGAATGTTCAGTGGGGTTGCAGGTCAGGTTGCAAGCTCTGAAACCCCGCAAACCACATCCAAAATTCCCCAGTACTTGTGGAGATATTTGAAGTCAAAGGCCCTTCTAGCAGTAGACTTGGTGTGCATTCCTGTAAGCTGTGTGTCAGAGGAAAAAAAACATTACCTCTTCATTTTCCTGTTATGCCGCATAATGCCTGTTCTCAAAGCCCATAGGCAAGGGGTGATTGATTGTGAATAACTCTTTGGTAAAGGCAGTCGACAGAGGAATTTAACGTGTAAAAATAGTCTGTCAAGGTCTGTAAAAAGACAGTGGATTATTGGGTAAACTTTTTATTTTAGCTGTTTTTAGGTTTTGCCTTGCGAAAGCTGCGCTATGCGCAGGCGAAAACCTAATGAGTATTGTAGGGGGATAGGAACGGCCCCCGTCTTCCATTGGCTAGCTCCATAAATGGAGGCTAGCCATTGGAAGACGGGCCTGTCCGTCAATGCCGGACCAGATTCGGGGGCGTTCCCGAGAATTTTTGGCTTTTGGCGACGTCACGCAACGTCAGCCAAAAGCCCTCGGGAACGCCCCCGAATCTGGTCCGGCATTGAGCCGGCACCCGCCTTCCCGCTCGGGCCGTGAGAAGGAGCCTCACTTAGATGGCGTGGAGCGCTTTTGCTGACCTCTAAAGCCGGTGCCCACCCGGCATTGTCCCTTTGTTTCCCCGCCGCGGCCCCCGAAGCCGAGTTCCCCAGCCGAAGGAAGCAGCCGTCCGCCTCCAGCCAGGGCCGCGCTGGGATTGGCCCAGCCAGCCGAGCCTTCGCCGCGTCATCGGGAGGAGAAGTGGAGAGCAGGAAGCAAGAGATCTGCCGGAAGAAGTCCAGGTGAGTGCTTTGTTTTTTTGTTTGTTGCTTTATGTCCGTGTGTGTCTGTTGCCGCCCCCCCACCCGCTGTCAGTGTGTGGCCGTTCCCGACCCCCTCCCGCTCTCCGTGCCTTTCCGCCCCCCCTCCGTTGCATTGTAAATGCTTGTTTTTATGTGCTTGCACCCTGAGAACTACTCATCTCACAGGGGTGTAGAGGGGAGAACTGAGGTTGTGAGCTCCTCAAAACACTCACAGGTGTCAGTCACATCAGTCAGGCTATACATGGGATGGAAGCAGGTGGTGGGGCGGAGGTCTAGTGTGTACATCAAGAAGGTATCTGCTTCTATGGAAGAGAAAAGGCCCTCCGTGCATGTCCAGAGGAATGGAACGAGTGCACTAGTATCCAAGAAGGGCTCTCCGTATCGACTTTTAGGGGCAAAGGCTAACTAAATGCTCCACTGGGGCACATTTGGAATGCGTGCAAGACCACCAATGCAGTGTAGATTTGCAAGCGCAACTATTGTAAGCAGAGACACGTGCACCCTAAGTGATGGTATTGCATAATATGGTTCAGTACCCTTCGGGAGTGACGACCAAATGTGCTTCCGATTATAGGTAGTTTTTTGTTACATATGTGCCCTAATTTGCTGCATCCTTTTTCGTGGACAAATCTGCACTAAGTACACACCTACCACTGGAGATTACGGCATTACTAATGGGCAGTACTAGCACACCTTGGGCGGAGACATCCGAATTTGTGTGGGTGGGCGATGGAGGTTAGAGAGAAGAACCTACCATTAATGTGTAGATTCTTTGGATATTACGGATCTACATTCTCTGCTGAAATACTGGTTTAATGATGGAAATTATCCGAGAATGTGCGGCTGTCTTGGCGATAACCGCCTGTAATGGGGAGGGCACCTGTGGCAGGATCCTGGCATCTTAATGTCAGGCACCTCTGGAAGGTACCACTTTTCAGTTTGCTAAGAAAAATGAAAGACCCATTCATAGCTTGTGTACATTCTTTGGATGAGTTCGTCTCCGGTGATGCGGGCCCTGTGTGCACCATAGGTGAGTTGGGGTAGGGGTGATGTACAAGCTGTTCAGCACTCAAACTCTGTAGGTACAGGCTGGACCTTAAATGGTATGGAGAAAGACTTTGGCATACTATAGGATAAGACGTATGCTTCCTTATGAAGGGGATGCGGTAGTGCATGGGATCTGGTGTGCAAGACTACCAATAGAGTGGGGTATTTTTGCGCACCTATACCCCTTGTGTGATGCACCATTGGAGCTGCAATTTTTAGTGCTAATCAAGGATGACAGAAGTAGTTTACTACAGACTGCTACTACAGGCTGCTGTGTCGAGACGTGTAGTATTGGTAAACACTTTTTCAAACCCTGATTAATGTGCAACATTTATTTGAGCTATCTATCCATAAATTGGATCACCCATTACAGATTTGAAAGGATCTCTGGGGGGATGGATTGGGGGAGGGGGGAGTTAAATCGTTAAAATGAACATAACTGAGGGTGGCTATTCTTAATGTGAAGCTCCTTGTTTTAAAAAATTTCAAAAACTGGAATAAACCTTTGTGTTTAGTGTAGTGAATGTGCACATTATAAATTATTACTATTTATTTAAGTAATTTGTCTCTGAATCGTGATAGATATTGTTCATTACTATCCACTACGCATTTGTTCCTTGATAGTCTTGACAGTGAATGAAGTTAAAAATTGTAATTAGCATTGTAATAAGATACACATGCGTACGAGCACAACTGTCACAGGCTTTATCAACTATCATGTGTTTCTAAGGATAGAATTAACGCGTAATCGGGGGAAAGAGTGCTGGAAAGACGAGGAATTAAGATAATTGAGTGTTATTGGCTTTGTTAGGTCCAACCGTCTTTCTTTGGTGACTGTCCTTGCTGCTGGAGACTAGATTTTGGCATTTTCATTTGTTTTTTTGTTTGTTGCTTTATGTCCGTTCCCGCCCCCCCTCCCGCTGTCAATGTGTGGCCGTTCCCGACCCCCTCCCGCTCTCCGTGCCTTTCCGCCCCCCCCTGCTCTCCGTGCCTTTCCGCCCCCCCCTCGCAGTGTAGATTTGCAAGCGCAACTATTGTAAGCAGAGACACGTGCACCCTAAGTGATGGTATTGCACAATATGGTTCAGTACCCTTCGGGAGTGACGACCAAATGTGCTTCCGATTTAAGGTAGTTTTTTGTTACATATGTGCCCTAATTTGCTGCATCCTTTTTCGTGGACAAATGGCACTAAGTACACACCTACCACTGGAGATTACGGCATTACTAATGGGCAGTACTAGCACACCTTGGGCGGAGACATCCGAATTTGTGTGGGTGGGCGATGGAGGTTAGAGAGAAGAACCTACCATTAATGTGTAGATTCTTTGGATATTACGGATCTATATTCTGCTGAAATACTGGTTTAATAATGGAAATTATCCAAGAATGTGCGGCTGTCTTGGCGATAACCGCCTGTAATGGGGAGGGCACCTGTGGCAGGATCCTGGCATCTTAATGTCAGGCACCTCTGGAAGGTACCACTTTTCAGTTTGCTAATAAAAATGAAAGACCCATTCATAGCTTGTGTACATTCCTCGGATGAGTTCGTCTCCGGGGATGCGGGCCCTGTGTGCACCATAGGTGAGTTGGGGTAGGGGTGATGTACAAGCTGTTCAGCACTCAAACTCTGTAGGTGCAGGCTGGACCTTAAATGGTATGGAGAAAGACTTTGGCATACTATAGGATAAGACGTATGCTTTCTTATGAAGGGGATGCGGTAGTGCATGGGATCTGGTGTGCAAGACTACCAATAGAGTGGGGTATTTTTGCGCACCTATACCCCTTGTGTGATGCACCATTGGAGCTGCAATTTTTAGTGCTAATCAAGGATGACAGAAGTAGTTTACTACAGACTGCTACTACAGGCTGCTGTGCAGCACTTAAAGTCGAGACGTGTAGTATTGGTAAACACTTTTTCAAACCCTGATTAATGTGCAACATTTATTTGAGCTATCTATCCATAAATTGGATCACCCATTACAGATTTGAAAGGATCTCTGTGGGGATGGATTGGGGGAGGGGGGGAGTTAAATCGTTAAAATGAACATAACTGAGGGTGGCTATTCTTAATGTGAAGCTCCTTGTTTTAAAAAATTTCAAAAACTGGAATAAACCTTTGTGTTTAGTGTAGTGAATGTGCACATTATAAATTATTACTATTTATTTAAGTAATTTGTCTCTGAATCGTGATAGATATTGTTCATTACTATCCACTACGCATTTGTTCCTTGATAGTCTTGACAGTGAATGAAGTTAAAAATTGTAATTAGCATTGTAATAAGATACACATGCGTACGAGCACAACTGTCACAGCATTTATCAACTATCATGTGTTTCTAAGGATAGAATTAACGCGTAATCGGGTGAAAGAGTGCTGGAAAGACGAGGAATTAAGATAATTGAGTGTTATTGGCTTTGTTAGGTCCAACCGTCTTTCTTTGGTGACTGTCCTTGCTGCTGGAGACTAGATTTTGGCTTTTTCATTTGTTTTTTTGTTTGTTGCTTTATGTCCGTGTGTGTCTGTTCCCGCCCCCCCTCCCGCTGTCAGTGTGTGGCCGTTCCCGACCCCCTCCCGCTCTCCGGGCCTTTCCGCCCCCCCTCCGTTGCATTGTAAATGCTTGGTTTTATGTGCTTGCACCCATCGGTGTGATCCACCACTTCCTATGTAGGCGTCCACCCTGTCCAACCTTCCCTCCCTGTAAGCCTCCACCCAGTGCGCAAGCATATTCATGCCCCCCAATCTGCCGTGTCCCCCCCTTGCTATGGGTCCTTTCCTCTGCGCTCCGCCCCTAGCCACTCCACCCTCCAACTCTTCAAACTCTACTGGCTGATGCAACCCAGCTTGCTGCTGGCTAGGCCGCAGGCTCTGTTCCACCACTTGGGACTCCCCCCTGCCTCATACCCCACCCTTCTGCACATCCCCCAAACTCTCACATAGCACCACGTGAAGCTCAACAGATGCAGCTTGTTTATATCCTCCCCCCTCGATACCCATAAAGAGCGTCAACTCCACTGAAACTGCATGCTTCCTCGCTTCTTTACAACTTGTGGCCCCATAGCTGTGCACACTGTGCGGATGGTCCGCTGTGCCCCGACTTTCTTCTTCTAAACAACCCCCCTTGCTCAAGGGCTCCACCACGCCGGACTCCCTAGTGTCCCCTCACCACATCCCCTCCCCTCCCCTCCCACCTGCAGCGCCGGCTCTCTCTCAGGCCGCGCCCCAGCCCAAGCTTGAGGGCCCGCCCCCTATTTCCAGGTAATCTGTTCACAGTGTGGCACCTCGCACTCACCTCGTCAACGATGGCCCTAACCCCCTGCCACTTTCTCAGGTGGAGAAAATACTACAACCGTGGCAGCAACACCCACCAATGCCTGCCTCTCCACTTATCATGAGCTCTAACCTTCCAACCTCCCTCAGGAGCCTCGTCACCTCTGCCACATGAGTGTCACTGGATACGCTTCACAGTAAGGCACACATGAACAAATAATATACCGGGGAAACGTTTAATACCAAAAAAGGCTAATTTACCTCACCAGAAATTAAACACTGCTGTGCTTCCTGCCACCAGGTCACCTGAACATAAAATGGTGGAAGGGAACCCAACATGACCCCTTAAATATAGATTGGGCTATTTTTGGGCGACATATGCAGTCCAATACAAAATGGCAGTGACTGGACTGCACCACCCTCCTAATCTGCCCAGGGGGCAGACTTCCCACTGGTCAGCTGCCACCCAAAATACCCCATGTGAAGAAGCATAACTGGTGCTCTATAATAATTACTGGATTTTCTAGGGATGCCCCTATCTTACATTGAGGTTCTATGTCACCCTTCCGTGCTCCCTCCGAATGCAACCTTTTTTAATTGTTCACCGAATGTGGAATATTACACAGTGCGAGTTACCTCAACTTTTCTGCAATTTGGTGACGGGCTCACTCCTTGATTAATCTGTCAAATTATTAATTTGCATTTTTCTGGTTGGGGTTCAATTACAGTTGACGAAAAATGTCGAATGGAATTGATGCAGTACTATTAACTTCCTGATCTCTAATTGAATGTATATGCAGTATCATCGATTGCCTACTCTTCAAGTATCCTTTCTGGGCTGTTTTTCGCACACACTTTATTTCCTTATCTGTTATTGATCACTGTGTGAACACCCACGACAAGGGAGCAGTTTTTAGCTGTAAAATGCTGAATACTTGCAATGTTTGTGTCTCCTCTCATTAATTGTGCACTTTTATTGCATTCTAAATTATTCAATGTTTCATCACATGGATCCCTTGTCATGTGCATGTTGATTGCCCCTGGTTCCAAGGGTATTTACACTGTGGGCAGCCCCTGTTCCCCGAATATATATATTGGGTATAGAGCACTCTGGACTTCTACTCCCCAGAAGGTACTTGTGTATTCAATTCCAAATGCCATAGGTTTGGGATGATGGGACCAGTTGAGGTCCTTCCACAAGTCCCAACAGCGGGCTACTGGTTTGGCTTCTTCTCGAGGGCTGGGCCACTATGTACTGGTGAATGCTTGGTCGTTGGTGGCTATCCCCTAACTGAGCCCACTAGCCTTACCACATTCACCTTTCGGCATTATTCACAGTTCAAGGCTCTCAATTGAATGTGCTGCTCTTAGTGGCTCTCGAGGCAGAGAAGAGGTGGACCACCTGCACCTGCTATGTCTAGACTGAATTTTTGCCCAAATTTACAAATGTTTGCAGGGACTTTTTCGATCCGGCGGCTCCCAGAGGCCTTTGATAATGTTTAGTAGCTCACCACAGTGCTTTGCACCACTTTGCATCCTCACGAGTGCCTGTGCAAAACCTTAGTATATTTGAGTGTTTGTGTGATGGGGAACCTCTGATTCCTGTAGAAATGAGAGAGGCTAGCAAAAGAATGAATGTAGTGGCCGTCATAAAAGTCACCGGAGGGATGCTGAGCATACCTACTGAGGAGGATTTTTTTGTTTCTTACCTGTATTAAGGATGTTAAGTTCCATGTTTTTCTCCTAAAGAGTACTTAGACCTTTTGGGTAAGACTAGTCTACCATGCTCTTGTTATTACAATAGAGGGCATTAAACAAAATCTAACCATCACTAGCAGTGCTACTTACTACCTCCACATAGTGCCAGTCCCAGATTGACTATTTGTTTCTGTGTGGCTCTTGCATGAGTCAAAGTGGAGCATACAGGAGTGTCCATTCACCTACTCGCTCTAAAAGTCTTTGTGTCTCCAAAGCTGAGGCAAGTGTAGCCCCAAAAAGGCCTTGCATCACAAAGCACCAAACTCAGGTTAATGTATACAAAGAGGGCAAAATGCAGTGAAGGGGCATCGGGGAGGACAGCAAAAATCCCATGGACTTAAAACAAAGTAAGACGTACTAACCGAGCGTCACTTTGTAGCACATCTTAATGCCAAACAATTCCAGGCGCACACACGGAGCATGCGTAATAACACATTATAATCTTACACATGACGTGTCATTTTGACAAAATTACTCATTTTAAGTACCTTATACTTGGGGGGGCTTTGTGTGGCTGTGTGTGTGTGGGGCTTTGTGTGGCTGTGTGTGTGGGGGGCTTTGTGTGGCTGTGTGTGTGGGGGGCTCTGTGTAGCTGTGTGTCTGGGGGCTCTGTGTGGCTGTGTGTGTGGGGGGCTCTGTGTGGGTGTGTGTGTGTGGGGGGCTCTGTGTGTGTTTGGGGGGCTCTCTGTGGGTGTTTGTGGGTGTCATTTGCGAGATAAAGCTAGTGGCATTGTAAATGACAATGCCATTTATTTATGTTAAAAAAAACATAAATAAAAATGTCAAGAGCAATGCCAATAGCTCTAACTTTAACAAAGGCAAAACCATTGCATTGTAAATGCTTGTTATTTTGATTTTATGGCAACTTACAAAAGAAGAGGGTATAGAAAACATATAGGCGTGGCAATAGGGAAACAAGGCACATAGCCATTTCGATTCTGGGACACCACTCGATTTGGGGAGGAGACACTAGCATATTCATATATAGCGCAACACATTGAAGCAATATATATTGTACTACGGGATTACAAAGTAGGTCTTGTAACATAAACCATCACCATTGTTAAGACCATAATAATCCATCCACTTTCCCTATATTGTCCGGAATTTGAGTGAGCAATCCGCAAAAACCTATTGTTAAAGCCCATAGGCTGTGGATTATTGAGCATTATTTGTGGTTTCCTGTGTCCTGGGTTTCTAGCCCACACCACCTCCCTGAGCAAACCATGGACCCCTCTCCCTCGTTATCTTGGGAGTCAAGGGGGGGGGGGTGTTGGAGGTGCCACAGAGCTCTTTGCCGGGGCCGGTTTTCGGTCGATTTTGGCACAGGGCCGATTTTGCAAAACGGCCCTGTAACAAAAACGGCCCCCACCCGTGTGGTGCACCGAGGTATTGCCCGGTCCCGCTATGGCCAGTCCGGCCCTGAATATACGTACATCGCCCCTGCACACCAGAAGCAAAAGTTTCCAATTGACACAAATGGACCCCAGTAACCCTTGAATGCCTGGGCCATCCACACCAGTTCCACTTCTACCGCCCAGATAAAAGCAGCACTTTACGCTGACTTCAGATTGATCTCAAATCCAATCAATCAAGGGCCTAAAACTAAACACTCCTAAAACTCTATAAGATAAATGAATCATATCAGCAGGCCACAGATAATGAGCCCAAATCCGCACTTTAACTACAACCCCCTGGATTCAGGTACAGTCCCACACTGTCCCGCTAGTTCTTTGCAAATGCACCCAATATCTGCAATGACCTTCCCGCAGACATTAGTCTGGCACAGCCCTTCCTTATATTCAAATAAAAGTTATACACTTGTTATCCAAGAGCAACACATTGCCTCAGCTCAATCTTGAAGCAGCATCCTGCTGAATAGTGTCCCTATAACCTAACATTTGCTCATCTCCAGTAATCCATACATATTGAAAATCTACATGACTCAATATACTGTTTTACATTATGTCTACGAAGCCTGTCTGCTTCTTTTCTCCACGTATACCATAGATAATATGGCTCTATTCTGTAGCGTAGGATGACTTTCTCTAACTACATATATTTTGTCAGAGATGCTTATCCGTATTGCTCTCTTCATGTATCATGTATGCATTTTAACTCACATTACTTTGTGCATCTGCACTTTCACTAGAACGTCTCCATTACTTGTGCAGCACTCTTGTGTTCTCCCAAAGAGAATCCATTCTAAAGAAAACAGTCTAAATAAATGCAAAAAAATTAAAGCTATAATGCATCAAAAGTCCTAAAAGCCTCTAATAAAGGTTCTTCAGTGACTGTCAGAACTGGTTTGGGAAGCGATAGGGCAATTAGGGGTTTCTGGGCTCTAATTGTGCCAATTAGAGAATGTTACCACTGGTGGACTGAGACCACTTCACTACTGAATCCAAAACTGGGCACCAAGTGCCCCCTTTTACTTGAAACTCATGTTGGCAAAACAGTATGGTCCAGGCCCTAATTGAGGAGGTGGTGTTAGATAAAAACTCTGCACTCAGCAGAGACAGTAATAACATCGAAAATAACCCCCCCCTCAGTCCATCCAGTGATTTTGAACCAACTTCATTTTGACACACTCAGCTCAATACGACACATGCAACTAAAATGTACATGCAGAAACAATAGGCCACATAAAAATTATTTTCACCATACAGTAGATGTACCTATGATGCTAGTCTGCAGGATCTCCTCAACAATGCCTCCATCTATAGACTTTGTCAAAAGCTGTGGGACCTTGAATGCATAACAGTGGCCTTGCAGACTTGTCCACAGGTCCTGATTGGTCATGTGTGCACACAACTGTTGAAAGTTAGAGTACGATGTGAACATTACCGGCGCCATCTTATCCAACTTAGGCCTCTGCGAGCGCGTAAGCGGCAACCATTTTAGATACCATGACCATTCCCTGCATTGGCGATCACCTACGCGTCACCCTGACCTTGCCATCATCCCCTGCACGCTCCCAACCCCCAAGCACACATGCTAGAGTCATAAAGCATCCTCAGCGCGACCAAGCCCCGAAGCCACTTCCCGTGCCAAACCCACATGCCCTTTCATCCCCCACGCACAAACAAGCCCCGTCGATAACCTCCTCCCCTGCACCTGGCTGTCCGATCCGGTCCCAGGCAATAACCAACCCCTGTGGATACAGTTTAATGCCCTTGTGCAGTAGAACTTGCTCCACCATCAAAGGGGCAGGAATTATTCAATGCCACGACCCCATCAGATCTGACCGAATACGCATATTTCAGATCCTGCCGGATTGCCCAGTTGCGCGATAGCAATCAACTGCTGAGAACGGGGTGGGGGACATCTGCTGTTAGGTATGTGTGGGAACTAGCTGGAAGCGGGGATTCCGGGGATGTAATAAACTAATGTCAGGAATGTTTTACCCTGCAATAAAGAGTCGAGATCATGTATAAAAGGCTAGGCCACAAAGATGCAGTTAGAGCACCCCGAGAAGACATTCTGTGTGTCCGAACTGACGTGTTCTCCTCTGGAGAAATTAATCTGTTCCTTGCCTTCCAGTTTCCAGCGCCTGCTTCTTTATTTGAATAGGTAATAACTAAGTGAATTAGAGGCGGTTAACGCCGAGCAGTGTTTGGTAACTACGAGAAGGAGAAACTGCTTTTTCACAATTGGCGCCCACGGTGGAGCTCATCAGCGACACGTGGGTCTGGTTGAGGGGTCCTAACAACGGAGTGAACGACTGCAACGATCGGGAAGGTGCACCTGCCTGAAAGAGACCCTCGTCTGGCGGCCGATTATCCGAACTTCACCGGTTCCGAACAGACCTCTCTCGAGTGACCTACGGTCCTGACTGGGATCCCACAGGAGTGCCGCAGGAAAAACTGAGAATAGAGGACGATCGGGTGCTGCAAGTGGAAGACGAAGAACTGTCCAAACGGACTGGGTAAGGTCGTGATAAACGACTGTTGATTGATTGTTTGTATTGGAATTGTTTGGATTGAAATACTAGTATTACGCTTTGTTGGTTCGTTTAGCTTGTCAGCTACTTGGTACATTGGTTCTTTTTGAGACATTCCCTGCTTGCAAACAACGAAGAATAAAAATATACTCTCTCTTTGCAGACAGCGAAGGATAGGTAGTGCGGACCTTTGTCCACAACAGTTTAAGATTTTTTATTGACCGATAATACGTCATGCCTATCTTCTCCCCACTGATTGGTAATTGGTTCAACCCGGACCGTTTATTAGAGGTCAGTCATCCGGCTCCACCGGAGGGCACCACTAATAAGGACATGTTTGTAAAATACAGACTAGTCACTGTAGCTTATAGCAAACTGTGGCATAAACACACTAAGAAAGATCGAGATAATCAGTGGCCACTGATGGGATCTTTTAACCCCGCTAAAATAGAAGCGCTAGAGAAAGCCCTTCATGAAAAGAAAACTCTGCCAACTATGCTCGACAGTTTCGGCCTATGGCGAAAAGAAACAGTTCAGCGAAAGAAGAGAGACAAAGCAAGAATAGATAAGGAACTGCAGAAATCAGCTCACCTAGCTGGCAAAAAGTTAGAAGAGGAGATTAAGGAAAGGGAAAATGCCAGGAGGGAGCGCGAGTCAGATGTCTCGGGTCAATACCCTGTCAGAGCGCCCTCAGCTCTTTACCCTGAGTTACCATCTAAACAAAAGATAGATGATGATTTACTCCTAGGTCCACCGATCATCTACATGCCACCTCCGTATGACCCTACTCATCCTCTAGTACAATACCAAGAATCACAGAACGTGACCGAAGGTAGCGCCAGGGCCTCGGTATCCACGGCCTCTGCGCCGACCGAGCCTCTCGTGCCTGATACCTCGTCAAACGACACACCAGTAAGAACCGAAGCAAAAGAGAAAGGGCCGGTGAGAATCCCACGATTGAGTAAGAGTGAGCGAGCAGGCATTCAGAAAATCATTAAAACCCTAGTAGACAGGAAGGAAACAGAAGAGTACATAACAGATATATGTAACTCCTACGTCGACAATCACAAGCGACACTTTGTCGTGCGTTTTTGTTACCACACCCTCACGGCTTATGAGGAAAAATACAAGGATGTAGGACCTGACCGACTCATGACTCTACAGAAAGTTAGATACAGTAGACGAAAATGACTGTGATGTGGCGGAACTTTTCTCCTATACCCTAGAAGTCTTCCGCCACCTCATAGAACAAGGACGGGTAATCAAAACCACCACATCTGTAATAACGGAGCTCCCGATAGAGAGGCTAGAGATAACATGATGCCCATAAAGGAAGCTGCCCCCTCCTGGGTCCCCCCTAGAGGGCAAGGAACTCAGGATGACATAAATCACCAGGACGCCAAAGGGAGAGTGGTTTACAATTGAGTGTATCAGCCTTGGGATAGACAGGACATGCTGACGTTCCGCAAATCCTTGCCGGACTTGCGAAAGAATCCTACCGCGTTTTACTCAGAATTAGGTATCGCTCTAGGATCAACAATTATGACGCTTGCCGACATCGATTTATTCTTCGGGCTATGTCTACCATCTGATGTGTGAAAACAGATCAGGAAAATAGACCACACTGACCTGTTCGGTCATACCTGGGAAGAACTCGATGTACTAGACAAACAACGAAACCCTGGACAGAAACCCGTAAAAGCCATATTAGACCTCCCAGATAAGATAGTACAAAAGGTAAAATCCCTGATTCCCGATAAAAAGATAGACTGGTCCATAGTAACCGCTTGCTGCCAGAAACCTCAAGAAGATGTCTCAGAATACTTCTCCCGGTTCGAAACAGTGTTCTCCGGTTATAGTGGACAAGACATGTCTACTACGACCGGACACCACTTGTTCGTCCAAAATTATTTAAGGGTTTGTTGCCGGAGGTATCGCAGAAGCTACAGACTATTGAAAGCAGTTGGGCGGCCTCTAAACCAGCGGCCATCCTCCAGATGGCCCAGTATTATGAACACCAGAAAAACAAAAACAATAGGGCCACCAAAAAGAAAAAGAAGAATTTAAAAGAACGAGTTATGATAGCACAACTGCAAGGGGTGAATACAGGAAAAGAACAATACAAGGGAGGATATCAACAAAGTACCCCTCGAACACCACCACCCAGAAATAATATATCCGCACCCTACGCTGGAAGTCGGTACTTGGGGGAGGATCAGTGCGCATTTTGTAAGGGGTACGGACACTGGAAGTCCCAATGCCCGATCCTGTTAGTAATTAATAAGGAAAAAGGGGCGAGAGAATTAGCGAATTGACCGAGAGGTAGAGGACGTGGAAGAGGTTATGCAAACAATGCTAGTGAAGAGAGGCCAGGTAGGGCAAATGCATTTGACCGTCCCCGACAGAATCAGTGCCAACAATCTGACTACGACAACATGTCCGACTTTGCATAGGACTGCCAAGGGCAAGGGAGGGATCCAATCGAGCTCTATGTTGACCAGCAAGGCCTTTATGTTACTGCAAAGGTCTTGGGCATGAAGTCACAATTTCTGGTAGACACGGGAGCAACACGTAGTGCATTATCTAAACGACTGATTCCAAGGGCACCCTTGTCTGGCTCACACGTGACATCAATAGGATTTGATGGTACGCCCTCCACTAACCCCTTGTCCAAACTGATCCTTTTTAATCTTGGATATAATATCATTGATACAACATTTCTCCTCTCCTCCAATACCCCAGACGCCTTTATGGGTCTCGATCTGCTGAAACATTTTCGAGCGACCATCAGATGCTCGCCTGACGGAGTCCGAGTCATCTTATATGACAACCACCACCAGCTAATTCCTCACCCATCCCAACACATGTACCCCATTACCGAAGCAGACGTGTCCCTACTGGACACTTTGCCATCGCACTTGTGGGCTAAGGCTGACTCAGACGTAGGATGAATGATGATAGATCCAGTGCATGTGACAATACGACAGGACGCAACCTTACCAAAAGTACTCCAGTATAAGATATCACCAGAGGGCGGGAAAGCATTGGTCGAAATAATACAGTCACTAGTAAAAGCAGGAGTGGTAGAAGAAGTAGCGAGCAATGTCTGTAACAGTCCGATCTTACCGATCATCAAGAGACAAGGAGAGGGAGATGGGAAAGCATACCGCTTCATCATCGACCTACGAGAGATCAACAAGGTAGTTGTGCCTCAGTACCCCTTAGTCTCTGACATCACCACCATCCTGACCCTAATCCTTTCCACTGCCACCACGTTCACCGTAATTGACCTCAAGAATGCCTTCTTCTCCATACCCATTCACCAAGACAGCCGCTATCTTTTTGGATTTACCCTAAGATCCCGCTCGTATAGATTTTGTCGAGCGCCCCAGGGGTACACCGAGAGCCCGAGCATCTATAGCCAGGCGCTCTAAAGACAGTTAGATCCAGTGAAGTTACCAGACGAGGTGGCGTTGATACAGTATGTAGACGATATCCTTTTAGCAGCGGACACCACTCCACTAGCAGTCGCAGCCACCATCCAGCTCCTACACTTCCTTGCAGAGAATGGCCACAAAGTTTCCCGAAAGAAGTTACAGTTTTGCAAACCCCAAGTAACATATCTAGGACACCTCTTATCAAAGGAAGGGAGGAAACTCACGCCCGACAGATTCCAGACTATTCTAGACACTCCCGTCCCTAAAAATCAGAAGCATGTCCGCTGTTTGGTAGGCCTCACCTCATTCTGTCGACAGTGGTTGCCGAACTTTAGTCTCATTGTCAAACCCGTACTTTCCCTTCTAGCCAAAGACATTCCATTACCACTCCCTTGGACTACCTAATGCCAGACAGCGTTCAAAGAACTGCGAGACGCCCTTTGTTCGGCACCCGTTCTAGGAACCCCAGACTACTCCAAACCATTCTCCCTCTACACGCACGAAAGAGAGGGATGTGCCTTATCTGTCCGGACACAATCTATTGGTCCCAAGCAGCGCCCTTGCACTTATTTCTCAGCCACCCTTGACCCAGTAGCCAGAGAGCTACTGGCGTGCTTACGCGCTGTAGCAGCTGCAGCAGTTTCGATACGCCAGAGTGAGGGAATAGTACTCTCCAACTCCCTTACGGTGTTGGTACCCCATGCAGTTGACACACTTCTGAATCAGACCAGAACCCAACACCTGACTAGTGCACGACTGACAGGATACGAGTTGACCCTGCTAGCGCCACACATTACTCTGAAACGATGCACCACTCTAAATCCAGTTACCCCTGCCCGAAAGCGACCGTAGCGTGACTCCCCTGTATGACTGTGTGACCCTCACAGATGAACAGACAAAGAGTAGGGTAGATCTCCGAGACACTGCTTTTTCAGAACCTGATGGGGAACTATAGGTAGATGGCTCATGCATCAAACTCCCGGATGGCACCACCTCAGCTGCATACGCCATCACCATTGCCCGAACCATCAAGGAAACAGCCCGAATTGCCCAACGATCCGCACAGGCGGCAGAATTGATTGCCCTCACACGAGCATGTATTTTAGCGACAGGGACGACAGTAAACATATACACGGACAGCCAGTACGCCTTCGGGGTAGTTCACCGTTTTGGGCTCCTATGGAGGGAAAGGGGATTCCTGACCGCGCACGGCACACCCATCCTACATGGAGATCTAGTCCTCGCCCTGACTGAAGCAGTCCTCCTCCCCAAGCAACTAGCAGTAATGAAATGCCAAGCACATAAGAAAGTAACGGACATTATTGGACAGGGAAATGCACTAGCTGACGTAACTGCCTGAGCCACAGCAGAAGACAGAACCGCAACACGAATGTATGTGACTAGGACACAAGCTGAGAAATGGATAGATGCTAGGGCCTCTATAAGGGCCATCCAACTGACGAGTCCACCACACGAACTGACTGAGTAGGCTCGGGTGGGACTAAAAGACGATGAAGGCTGCTGGAGGACAACGGACAAAGACAAATGGCCACTACCTAATGCCTATCTGATCCCCATATTGACCATGGCACACTTACCCGCACACATAGGATCCGCCCCCATGATTGAGCTGATCACCAGAGTATAGCATAACAGCAAGATAGCTGAATCAGTGAAACGATTGGTACAACAGTGTATAGTTTGCCTACAACATAACCCGGGAAAGGGGGCAGTGGTACCGCGGGGAGGCTTTGGGGTCCCCGACCATCCTTTCGAGATCCTCCAAATGGATTACATCCAACTGGACAGGTGCCATGGTCTGAAATACGTTCTTGTGATTGTGTGCGCCTTTAGTAAGTGGGTGGAGGCATACCCCACCCGTGACAACACTGCCTTGGCAACTGCGAAGGTATTACTAAAATAATTCTTCCCCAGATATGGCCTTTGTTGAGTTTTATGGAGCGACAATGGCCCCCACTGCATAGCTGAGGTCATCCAAAACGTACTGAAAGGGTTGGGAGTGAAACAAAAGTTCCATGCCGTTTTCCACACCCAGTCAGCGGGCCTGGTAGAAAGACACAACGCCACGCTGAAACTAAAACTAGCAAAAATAATCGCCACCACTAGGCTGAAATGGCCCGACGCCCACCCACTGGCATTGCTATCAATGCGCTCCACCCCAACCAGACACCAATTGACTCCGTACAAAGTTGTCTTCAGGAGGCCAATGAACATTTGGGCGGCCCCGAAACCGACAACCATAAACGATGTCCCGGATATACTCATGTCCGACTATTTGCATAAATTAATGAGCGAACTGTTATCCACCAACAGGTGCAGCAAGCCATACCAGGCGTATCCAGGGGCCCCGGACAAGATATTAAACCTGGGGATTTTCGTGTTGATAAAGAACTTCCAGAGGTCGAAGAGTTTGGAACCCATGTGGACGGGCCCCTGGCAAGTCTTGATCACCACCCGAACTGCACTTCTAGTGGAAGGGAAGAAAAATTGGCTGCACGCACACCACTGCAAACGGATAGCACCGACACTGGCAACAAACGAAGACGTGGACATCCAAGAAGAGCTCCTGACCAAAGACCGACCAGCCCTGAGTTGTTACCCAGAAACAGAGACACTTGAGCTAACAGATTTTAAAGACCCCACAGTGCCGTCAAAAGAAGGGTACAACTTACGACGAAAGGAGAGTGCTCCGACGAAGCAGACCACTAACTAAGTCAAAAGTCTCAGAGCGGAAGCTAACACTGCAAAGGCTACCAGGAGAAACGCTAGACGAAGTTATGTGGTCCTGCCAGTCATCGAGCCTGTTGAAGGTGATGGAAGATCCCGGACAACCGAAGAACACCCACAAAGACTCCACAGTTGCCAGACTGCAAGGCTCAAAGACAATCGTGCTTTTTATAGCATCTCTCATCTGCCTCTTGCTAATGGTCACAGTTTGGATCATGGAAGAGAGTGCTCCCGCATACCGGACAATGTCACCCACCATGCAGCCCACCACCAAGAAAGAGCACTATCTGGTATCACTGTCACCACACCTCTGAGAACGACGCAAGGAATTCTGGAACAACTCTTTCGTACAGTTATTGCACCAGCACAATCTTGCCACCAACGCCACGAACTGTTGGATCTGTGGGCTGCTACCACATGCCACTGAACATTCCATTCCTTTCATCCCTTCACTCTTCTCTGTTCATGGGTCCTGCCTCGCTTGGTTAATGCTCCTGCAAGAGAGCTACAAAGACAATGCCACTTCTGATGGAACGATCAAACAGTTCTACAACGAATTCTGGCTGAACAAAACTGGAAAAACGTCTGCTCCCTTTTGCCCTCTGACCTCAAATGCAACCTTTCTAGTAAACATTCCTGAAAAAGAACGAATTTAAATGCAAGTGTTCAACAACCCAGCCAGACCCACCTTCTCATATCTGAGGAAACGAACTGCGGCAACTCTGGCTGTAGCTCTATCTGTGGTAAACGTTCCAGGCCTGGTCTGCATCGAGGGCCATGGGACAAAAATCGTGGGCCACAGCTCTTGCCCTATAAAAAGGACTCTGAACACCACCGACCCTCCTTCATTTGTTGCATCGCCAAACATGTACTTTGTCTGCGGTACAAAAGCCTACACCTGGCTCCCAAAGGGCTGGGGGGCACATGCTACATCGCCTTTGTTCTACCTCCGACATACACGGCACCGGCAAGCCATCACAGAGAAAGGCGCTCCAAAGACACAGAGCAAGCAGACTCCGCTGCATCACAGTTCCTCGATGCAGCCAAATGACTCATCCCTCTATGGGGTCCGATGGCAAACAGTTGAGCCATTAGACACCTGACCCAAACAGTAGAAACACCTTGAACGTCACTACTGGCATTCTCACCCACAACACGGCTGAACTTCAGGCGGTCCACCTGGTGGCTTTGCAGAACCGCCTTGTTCTAGACGTGGTATTAGCGGATCGTGGAGGAGCATGCCGCATCATCGGCGCCAGCTGCTGCACTTTTGTCCCTGACAGTTCGCCTTCTGTCTATAAAGCGATCGAACATCTCCACAGGCTGGCATCAGAGATCCATCAAGAACAAGGGACTTGGACACTTGGAAGCTGGTTTTGGGGCATATTAAAAGAATGGGGTTGGAAAATATTGATGGTCTTCTTGGTCCCAGTTTTTGTGATGTGTGGCTGCTGTTTGGGGATACAATGCATACCACCCCTGTGTTCTCTTTGTTTGAACTCTTCATGCCCAAAGACTTTGGACACTCGATCTGAAAATTTGAGAGCGATGTACGATAGAGAGGTACAAGACATTATGGACATCACCCTTGATTGACAAGCTGGCTAGGATATGTTCAAAGGAAGGACTGTTGAAAGTTAGTGTACGATGTGAACATTACCGGCGCCATATCTTGTCCAACTTAGGCCTCTGCGAGAGCGTAAGCGGCAACCATTTTAGATACCATGACCATTCCCTGCATTGCCGATCACCTACGCGTAACCCTGACCTCACCATCATCCCCTGCACGCTCCCAACCCCCAAGCACACATGCTAGAGTCATAAAGCATCCTCAGCGCGACCAAGCCCCGGAGCCACTTCCAGTGACAAACCCACATGCCCTTTCATCCCCCACGCACAAACAAGCCCCGTCGATAACATCCTCCCCTGCACTGGCTCTCTGATCCGGTCCCAGGCAATAACCAACCCCTGCGGATAGAGTTTATTGCCCTTGTACAGTAGAACTTGCTCCACCATCAAAGGGTCCGGAATTAATCAATGCCACGACCCCCTCAGATCTGACCTATTACGCATATTTCAGATCCTGCCGGATTGCCCAGCTGCGCGATAGCAATCACCTGCTGAGACCGGGGTGGGGGACATCTGCTGTTGGGTATGTGTGGGAACTAGCTGGTAGCGGGGATTCCGGGGATGTAATAAACTAATGTCAGGAATGTTTTACCCTGCAATAAAGAGTCAAGATCATGTATAAAAGGCTAGGCCACAGAGATGCAGTTAGAGCACCTCGAGAAAACATTCTGTGTGTCCAAACGGACGTGTTCTCCTCTGGAGAAATAAACCAGTTCCTTGCCTTCCAGTTTCTAGCGACTGCCTCTTTATTTGAATAGGTAATAACCAAGTGAATTAGAGGCAGTTAACGCTGAGCAGTGTTTGGTAACTACGAGAAGGAGAAACTGCTTTTTCACACATCTTCATACAACAGAAGTGGAAAGGTGCCATGCAGTGTATCAGGGATGTCCTCCTGGTCAGAGGAAGGGACGTTTGCTGATTGTGATGCTCTCTAAGGTACCACAGACTCATCAGTGCCTCCCCTGTCTGACCAAAGCCCTGTGCTGTCCTTGTGAGGACTTCAACAATTCCTCAGGGCCAAGACAGACCCCCCACACACACACACTACAGTGGATTTCTAGCCCCATGGCAGACAGTTGGTCATTGCCACCACAAACGTTGGAGGTATAAGGGGGAACAACGGGCACTTAAGAAGGGGAACAAGACTTGATTTCCACTGCTCCTCAAAGGAATCTTCGGTCTACATCCATGACAAGAGGTCAATATATTTTGTCCAGCACATTTCAAAAGCCCATTTCTAAGAAAGCACCAAAGGCTGCTAGGAAATGTGATGCAGCAACATATCACAAGCCCTCATCAATGAATAAGTTGATCAGTATTAATTTTCCAGTGCATGGAGCACTCACAGAGCTACAGAGCTAGACAATGCAGTGGGGCACAAAAGAGCTTGCACAAAGAGGGACTTTAAAGTGAGAATTCTCTGCAAACGATGGATAGATTTACAAGAAGTTGGCATACTCTTGTGCAGCACATTCTCACCATCCAACCCCCCCTATCACTTCCACAGGGAAGGCTATTGAGGTCTTGTTGCGAGCTATCAGGGGCACAGTGGGGGCGAGGAGCAGTGCAGGCTCACCAGAAAGATCCCTGGAGAGCTGATGCTTCACATGGGTCACGTGTAGTATTGATCTTGCATGGCTCACATGTCCTTCCGGCATAACTCCTTGGTCACCAGGCAACTAGACTGGGATCTCCTCTTAAAGACAGCTTTCTTTTGAAGGGGTCACTTCAACACTTCCAGCAGCACTCTGCTGCAAATTGGCTCCTTCTTCTAGGGCAGGTCCAGACAGCACTTCCAAAAGGTTTCAGTGTGAAGGTTCAGCTACCAATTTAGAGGGGGATTGGAGTCCAAAGATCCCAGTCTTAAAGCTCAATTATTACTCAGTAACATATGTGTGTTCTGTCTATGGTCAAGAGAATTCACAGTACCCTGATCACCTACTCAGTACTGATTCTCTCTGTGATCAATTATTGTGTGTGCCATGCACAGTTTTTGAGGCCTCATCAACAGATACCTGATGTTATTTCCAGGAGCACCTTTGTGAGCTAGTTTGGGGCAGGTCCTGTGTTTTGCGTATTACCTACAGTGTAGGTTAGCTATGCTCTTTATTAAGGTGATACAGCAGAAAGAAGGTGTGGCGGTGGTTCCGCTTAAAAAAAAAGCAATACAGCATCCCTACTAACCATCTGCCTAAAGCGGACCACAGATAGAGGAGGAATATTGCAGTGCCTGCCCCAAAATATAAAGCAGAGGGTATCACACCCCACGCATCAGCAACAGCCACTACACTGACATATCTGGGTAGGGTGCAGGGATGTTCCTGGCCCACTCTCAGGTTTATTAAAAAATGTAAATTGATACTTGTATAGCGCACTACTCACCCGCAAGGGTCTCAAGGAGCTTGCACGAATACCGCTGTGGAACCCATCCTGGCTTTCCCTGTGAGGCGTCCACTCCTGGGCACCCCCAGGGTGGAGGCCAGGCATCCTTAGCATTGTGGGGGCCATTGTAGAGATTAAGCAAGCTATTGCCCAGAGTTGCAAAGTGAGACTCCATGATTGGAATAGGCACTGAGGCGAGAATTATCAGGTCCGTGGAATTTTTGAGCCCAAGACCAGCTGAGGCAGGGAATTGAACCCTGGTCCCGGGGTAGACCTCTGCATCAGGGTCTGGCGCTCTAACCATTGAGCCACACTTCTCCACTGTGTCAGTCTCACTAGCAGAGGCCTAGCCACAGAGGGGGTGTTTGGGGAGTTACACCCACCAACAAATGTATTATTTAATAAATAGTTGGGTACAGGATCTTTTAGTTGGGTATTGTAGGGTGTCTGTCGAATTACATCTGGGATTTTCAACTACTCACTCAGACAAAAACACACCCACACACACCCACACTCTCACCTGTTTTGAAGGTCCAAAAAATTGGTAATTTTACAAAATACAATCTGCATGCCTTTCCCAATCCACTGGCCTTGAAGCTTCCCTCGTGCGCTGCTTCTTATATAATGATTAACATGATATGCCAGCGTAACTGTCCGAAAATATGAAGCTCACATCCCCCCAGTCTTACTGACCAAGCTACGCCCCTGCTCACTCAGACCTCCATTTTAAGAGCCATCCAAGCAAAGGAATCCCTAGATTGATCCCTGCGTCCAGACAGTAAAGCTCACACAAACAAAAGGTTCACATTCACCCTCCAAATACAAAGTGTACATGCACTGTCTATTATGCCACATATGGATGAGACAAATGACTAGTCTGCGTGATACTAGCAGTCTTTTTAACAGGAGAGCCCACAAGCCATTTTGAAGGCACTAGGTGAAAAGTGTGTCTCTTCTATGAACAATTGATGCTGCCAGCACTTCAACTATCTGTCAGCCCAGTGAGAGGACAATTGTCTCTCTCCCTATGAAGTTTGCACTCTGGGGACCCCATCTGGCATCAGAGCTTTGCTTTGGGTCTCAACCCACTGACAATGGAGGCCTTCGGTGTACATGTGTGCTTGTCACTTTCACCAAGACACAAATCAAAAAATCCTGCATAATATTCAGTATTTTTTACTATTGGTCTAACATAGGCAGGGCCACCGAAATTATGTGATATCTTAGCTGCAGTGTTTTCCATATACATATGGATTTTCCATATTTGCCACATAACCCATCCTTTTCTGCATGTTCTGCTGCTTTTAACAAACACTTTTTACTGGCTCAAGCGGATCAAAAGTTACTAAAAACATGGTGATGTGTTGCTGTGCAGTGGAAAGCCCTTCGCAAAGGTTAACTGGTCACCTTTCTATTGCATGGAGCTACATATGTGTGTCACACTGGTACTAATATGGAGAAATCTTTGCCCAGATAGTATTAGCTTTTGTAAAAATTCAAAAATAATGAGGAAATACTATCATGAAATAAGCAAAATTATGCTGCATAATTTGTGTTTCCTTGCTGCATAATTTAGTAATTCTGTCGCATAATTTGGTCCTCCCTGTCGCAAAATTCCAGTGACGCTGAAAATAGGCCAAGGGAACATGCTCACCAGAGCTATGCAGGCTGCGGTCAAAGTGCATTAAAAAAAGTATGGGAACAGTGATCCAGAGTGCAATATGGGCACAATCAGTGAGTGTGGGGGTGAGATCAAAGGTGTGGCTGTAAAGAACAAAATATTCTGTAACTATTGTGCTAGTCTTTCACCTTCAGTCAACTGTATATAAAATAATGCACACACAGTAAAAACGCAAAAAGATTTAGGTTTACAATTAAAAAAATATATATACTTTAGGAATATGCAGACTGTACCTGGGGCAAAACATTTTTATAACTGTCCATTAAAAGAATGCACTCCACATCTCATCAGGTCACCTTATAATTCCACTAAAAATAAAAATAAATATTTGTCATCAGGAAGCTTCAAGTGGCTCCATCAATTAAAACCAATACTGGCTTCCAAGCAGGTTTTACATTTGCAGATTAACCAATTGCACACATTTACATCTCTTTCAGGCAGCAGGCATCCAGGTGAGAAGGCCTGTTTCTTGTTTAGCCTGTTCTTCTCTTAACTCCACAGCACTGGAGACTCTCTCCCTCCCACTTCCACTAAGGCAGCTTAAATGTCATAATTAACCGTCCTGGGATGGCTGTCTTTTAATATAAAGTAGGGGAACTGTTTTAGTCAAATTAAAAAAATATGGGCATGTTGCGCCCCTCACATCCCACCCACCCGACCACTATATGCAGGGCATACAGGTATCAAATAAGTATGTAATTGGCTCAAATTGCTCATTTACTGCTGAAAAAAGCCAAAAACAATCTGTCTCACTAATTTGTTAAACATTCCCTGCAGCATTTTCAGTAGTAGCCAATCACAAAAAACTCTTGTGAAGGTTTCTTGGCCAGGCACATTTCTGGACCACACATTTTAACACAGCCTTCTCCTCACATCCCCAGCCCATTCAACTGACCTCCAGCTAACCCACTTGAAAAAATATAGTATCCCAAGCTGATTTTTTGGGATGCTAGGTGCAAATGTATCAAAAAAAGGCAAAGTTAGTGAGCGCTTAAAATTGCCTCTCCCTCGGGTATGCATACAAGAGAGATATGAATTCAATACCCTAATAGAACGTATGCCCCCCTGAATATTGAATCAACAATTCCAACGGGACAGAATAATGAAAATAAAATATCGAGAGGTAAGTAAGTCTAGAATTTCTATACCTAACCCCACCTATCATTTGCGTACGCTGTACATATACAAAGCACAACGATGTGGAGTTAGAAATAGTACATGTATACTTCTGTATATGCGCTTACCTTTCGATATTTTGTTCCTCGATATTCTATCCTCAATTTTAGAATGCCAGGATTTTGTTGGTGTCAATATTCAGTAGTACAATCCTAATAGAGTGTGTAGGGTTTATGGATCTATAAATGCATGTGATTGCGTTCTACATTGGCAAAGTTTGCAAAGTTCCTGATTAATGCAGTTTGTGAAGCTTTCAAGTTTTCCCGTTGGTTTCCCTTCACCAACCTCACTCCAATGCAAAGCTTTCTGCACTCCATGAGGTAGTTTTCTCTGCATTAGGAGAGAATTTTCACTTCAATTAAACTCAGACAATTCGGCAATACATGTAGAATTGTTTCACACTGAATACTTTTTGCAACCTATTTTGGGGGAAAAGTTGTTTTCATGCAAATGTGGGAAATCATACAACTTTGCAACTCTACAACTTTCTGAAGTCTTCAATGGACCTTAGTAAAGTTAGCGAGAACAACGTTTTAACCTGACTGACCATCCGCGTACTATGTATACAGGTCTGTTTTACAGGCTGCACGCGTTCTCTCCTACAGCTGCCTCTCAGGGGACCCCTCCATGGTAGTTCTGTCTTGGGGGTGGGGCTGCGTGCAGGGCAAGGTTTAGCTCCACCTCTCCCCTTTTGTTGCCACAGACCCTGCAAGGAGCCTTAATTTGGGGGATGCGCGTCTGTGTACAAGGCGGGCTCCTGCAGCTCCCGCCACAATGCACCCCTGGTGAAAGCAATTTCACAAATGATTTCTGCAACAATACAGGAGTGTGCGGGTCTGAAATGGGAATTTCACAACTGCCCAGCAGCAGGAAAGGATGGTGTATCCCCTGCCTCATCCGTGTGGGGGGTGGCCAGAAGCCTTGGTGTGATGCAAACTGAAGCCCCTCACAGCAGAATGTATTGAGGGGTGTCTGAGTCTCACATATCGCACAGATATTCATTGGCCTTGGGCTGAGTGTGGGTGCCCTGAAACATTGGGGCCCCCCTTAAGGGCAGGAGACCCTAATGCGCTTCAGGGGGCTGCGCTATGCCCCTGGGTTCAAGAGCCACCCCACTCCTCCTGAGATATCAAAGGCAGCTTCAGGTTCCAGGATTCATTTGGAACTTCCTTGAACCAAAGATAAAATTATCATCTAGAGAAATCACCCAGGCTTTGACCTGGAGAATTCTAGGATCATCGCCTCACTCCTAAGAAAAGGAGTCCACAGACCTTGAGAAGAACACTCTCCACCTGGGAGAGGAACCCCAAGGTATAAGACAGAGGATAAGTATGGAACCAATGGCTCCATGGGCCTACTGCACGAATAGAAAATGGACCCCCACAGTTCCCCCTCCGTGGTGTCTAATAAAATCAATCATACTTGGCGAGCAGTGGGTCTAGCACAACCTTGCCCCATGTCACTGTGCCGGCAATTCTATTGCAAGCTGAGACCCCAAATAGAATCACTGGTTCTTAAAAAGGATAATCCGTAGCCCCTGGGAAGCAGAATCTATGGACCGTGAGAGGTATAATTCTCAGTCCTGGGAAGGAGACCCTGTAGCCACTAGGAAAGAAAAGTCACAGCCCCAAGAAGTAGAATTTACAGCCTACAGGAAAGGAGAATCCCTGCACCTGGGAAGTAGAATTCCAAGCCATTGGGAAGAAGAATCTAGGAAGGAGAATTATCAGCTGTAGGAAATAGAATCTACACTCTCTGGGAAAGATAATCTGTAGCCCACAGGACGAATAATTCTTGGCCATGGGAAAGCGATTTGTCAGCTCTAGGAAGGAGAATCTACAGCATTTGGGGAGGAGACTCACTGTGGCTGCGAAGCAAAATTTGTAGGCTCTAGTAATGTAATCCACAGAACAAGGAAGGAAAATATTCAGCCCTGGGAAACAGAATCTATAGCATCTGGGAAGGATAATCCTCAGTCTAGGAAGAAGAATCTTTAGCCTCAAGAAATGAGAATCCTTGGGCCTGGAAAGGAGAATCTGTAGCCTTTATGAAGGAGAAGCCACAGTGAGAATGAAACTGAGAATCCCCACACCCTGGAAGGAAAATCTGTGTGGGAAGAAGAATCCTCAGTCCTGGGAGGGGAACCTGTAGCCTCAAGGGATGAGAATCTACAGCATCTGGGAAGGAGAATCACTGCAACCGCAAAAGAGAATCTGTAGGTTCTAGTGAGTAGAATTCACAGACAAAGAGATGAGAATACTCAGTCCTGGGAAAGAGAATCTACATCATCTGGGAAGGATCATGCTCAGTCCAGGAAGAATAATATTTTGCCTCTAGGAATGAGAATCATCAGCTCTGGGAATGAGAATCTACAGCATCTAGGAAAGAGAACTGCTGCACTGAGGCGAATCCCGCCCGAGTCTTCGGAAGAAGAATTTGCACCCCGTGGGATGGAGATTATGGACTTCTGGGAAGAAGACCACGCAGTTCCCAATGAAGAGATATACCTGATAAGGAAAATCTCTGACCCTGGGTGGTCGCTCTCCATTCTCCAAGCACCCTTACCACAGCTCTCCCCGACTTGAAACCCTAGAGTCACTGGCCTGGGACCACCTCCTGACACCCCACCCAGACTCCTTATCTTGGCCACCTCCTACCACAGACCGCTTTGTACGGACCCCTACATGACCTACTGCTAAAAAAAATCAACTCTGCCCCCTCCCCCCAAAAATAATTCGATGCCAGGCACAGTGTACCCACTCCATTGAAAAACGCCTCTTCCAAAGCAGATCCACTCATACATCGTATATTTTCGTCATTCTCGGCGTGTACATTTTAGACGTGTTCTAAATCACGTTAGCGCCTTAAAACGAAACGAAATTCCGAACATGCGGTTCTAATGCGTTAATGCGCCTGGGATTCGGTATTAAAATCTCCAAATTCGACTTCAGAACATTCCGTGGGATCCCGGCATAATCCCCTCAGAGCCGCTGTCTGCGCTTGTGTGAAATAAAAGGCGCGTCTGACGGGGCGCCGCGCCCGCCTCTACCTTTACTGCGCAAAACATCCATTTTCGGAGTTTGCAAATTACGCTTTTTGCAGGAAACCCGCTTTCTCCGCGGCCGAGCGCCTGACCCCGGTAGGAGAAGAGCGTCCCCGAAAGGAAATCAAATTAAAACTGAAAGAATCTGCGGATTTAGGCTGAAAAGGAGGTGATTTGGCCGGCGGAGGCTGAGGCTTTACTGTGAACCGGCTGCCGGCAACTCAGTCCGGAAGGTTCCGGTGTAAATTATTTGCGTTTTGTATTAAAAACGAATCATTTATCAGTGAACCACAGCAAGGAAAAAAACGTAAAAAAGAAAAATAAATGAAGTGAGGGATCGACGCACGTAGAAAAGGGAAATCCGTTCTTTTGTTTCTCAAAAATTGTATGATATAATTTTTTTTTAAATCACAGGTTTCGTTTACGTGCGTCTTCTAATGAACCCCTCTCGCCAATTGGAAATACACGTGTAATTTACACTCTCCGCCACCCCTCTGCACACCCTATTGTGTGTTTTTCAGGTGAGTCGGAAGTGTGGGTCCGTTCTCGAAGTGGGCAAGGCTGGAATTTTCTGTACGAACATTAATACTCATAAGAACCCCATACAGTTATATATGGCAAATGCGTCCTGTGAGCACCTCCTACAACAAAGGTGCACGGAACGAACAGCCATCATGTGATACCTGCTTCCAGGCTTGTGCGTGGCCTTATGCGCTAATTGTGAATTGTTTTGTGTTTACCTGAGTTTCTGTATTTTTGAGTGTGTCGTATGTGCCTTTTTTGTTTCTAAGTGCCCGCGAGTCTTGGTGGGTAACAATCTGTGACCATGTTTTTATGCGGGTGTGTTTGTGTGTCTGTGTTTACCTGTGTGCTGTATGCACGTGATATATTTTTATATCTGCGCGTTGTTGTGTGTCTCTATCTGTGAAATTGTTTCTATGTGGGCGATGTGTGTGCGTTTCTGTGTGTATCTCTGCGTGTCGGCATGTTTTGGTGTGTCGCATGTGCCTGTTATTCTTTACATGTGCCTATGTGTGTATTTGCTATTTTATATGTGCATAAGTCTGTGTGAGCGGGTGTTTCTATATGTATCTATATGTTCTAGTGCGTTGGATGCGTGTGTTTGTGTGTGTGGGGGGGGGGGGGGGAGAGATTCTTACTAGTACAGTCTTTTGTCTGTGTGTACGCGTGATTATCTGACTGCTCTTGTTTCTTTGTTTAATTCTAAGTGACTGTATTTGGTTTGCGCGTGCCTGTGCGCTTGCGCTTATGTGTGGGTACGTGTGTATACCTGTGTGTAGTTGTGTATATGCGCTTGCGCGTTTATCTTTGTGTCTGTATGTCTTTGTGTCTGTATGTCTTTGTGTGTCGTATCCTTGGGTGTGTTTGCTCGTCTCATTTCCTTGAAGGTGCCTGTGTGTTCTTGTGTGTCTTTGTGCGTGCCGAAGTCTCGGTCCGCATGTACCTAGCTGTGTGTGCTGTGCACTCACTGGTGACCACAAACGCCCCCAACATATGATGGGACCGTGGCAAACACGGTGTAATCCACACGACCACAGCGTGACAGTCAAAACAGCCTGACAGATGCTTTAAGCACTAATGGGCAGTCTAGTGCCACTCGAAATCTCACTCCATTGTAGGCGCTTTGCGAAGAAAATGCCATGCTCCGAAGCACGAATTGACGTCAATTTACTGTGTGCGTGATTATATTTACACACGCAGGGCCAGGGGTGAGTATGTTTACTTATGTGTCTGTGTAATTGTAACTCTTTGCAGTCAGATTTTGGCAAATAGTGGTGCTCGCTTGATGGACAGTTGTCTATCCACTCACAATGACGCAGAGGATAAAAGGTTCTTGGCAGTCTAGGGCCGCTGAGCCTGGCCGCGAGGCCACGCAGCGCGGATCACACCTTGTTGCCTGTCAATAAATGAACTGTACATAATTGCAATCATTCCGACTTTTACGAGGAACACTACAGCGTGTGAACCCCAGCAGCACAACCGGCGAGGCGGCGCGAAACACAGGCAGGCGTCACTGTGACGTAAGAGCAGAGAAGAATGATGAGCATGACGTCAACAGGAGCGAAATATTAAAGAGAACTAACCCTGCCGTGGAATATATGCGTTTGAAAACTGTCACTTTCAGTGAAAAATTGATCTTTATCAATACATTAGGAGCATTTAATGTCGCAGATGGATATATTGCAGGAGTGTGGGGTGGGGGGGGGGTACTTGAGCTCTCTCAGCAGCAATGCCCCACCTCCTTCCCGCGCGGGCGGGGGGGGGGGGGGGGGGGTACCCTGAGACCTGTCAGGCACATCACACAGAGCGGTCTTCATTGCAGGAAGCACCCCAAATCTGCCTCGTTTCAGCCCGACGCCAGCGGCTCTCAATCCGTTCAGCTGCTTAATGGGACCAGAAGACCCCTTTATGCACGTTTGCTCTTCACTTCGTCACAGGAAAAAAGACACTTTCTCTGACGCAATTACCCGCATTTACATCCAGCAGCAGGAGACAGAGGCTGCACCGACCAGCGCCCTGAGGCGACCTCGAGTCCCTGCCACAAAAGCATTATGTTAAGGAACGTAAACAACACAACACCCTCATTGGAGACTGTTTCTGCTTCCAAAGTAAATACAAACATTTAATCGATCCTTCTGTTCTTTGTTTTTGCACGCACTGGCTTTCTAAAAGGTCATCAGAATAATTTTCAATGCGTTTTCAAAATAAAAGTTACTTTGACGCACTTAAAATGTCGATCCAGTGACGCACAATATGGGGCAATTTGTGTTTCGCGTCCTCCCTTTTTACTCCCCCTCCCTTCGCTCGCGGTATTAAATCCATCATTCGAACTAATTTGATGTGAATTTGAGCGCGCTCACCTGTAAACAAAGCGTCGGAGGTGATGCGCTCTCTTGCGCGCGCCCTGAAAATAACACGCGCCAGGCATTCTTCCAACCCGTCTTATTTCACTCAAAATCGAAACTCTGCGGGGGGTTCAGGCCTTTTGTTGCATTGCCTGGAATTAATACAAAAATCGAGTAGCACACGGCAGCAGCGCCCAAGTCTATCTATCTATCTCTGTCTGTCTGTCCGTCCGTCCACCCGCCCGCCCGCCTGCCTGCCTGCTTGTCTGTCTTTCTATCACTACATGGGAGAGGGGTGCGTGTGGGTTCAACTGCCAGTTTGTGGCCTCGGCTCCCATTAGACATGGCTTCCCTCCACTCAATAAATTAACTGGGGCACACGCACGCATATTTTGTGAAACCTGCGAAATCTACAAACTGTGTGGCAAATTACACAGCAATGAGCGAATCTGTGATTATGTATGGTAAAGGCTTTAGCCACAGTATGTATGTCATGTACCCACTTGCCCTCGTCAATACATTGGCATTAGAGTCCATTAGTTATGAAGAAAACTGCATTTTTAGATTAACTGAGCTACAAAATATGTATACAATTATGCAGAACAGGTCACATGAGGGCTATGGGTCTGAAATGCCACTTCGAGGTTCTGGCAACATTTACAAAACACCCAGCAATAAGTTGTGAGGTTTATAATGTCACCAGAACCCCTCAATGGCAACTTGGACCATATAACAAGGCTACCCATTAAGTAATCTCTCTCATATATATATATCTATATGCATACCCTCTCTCTCTTTGTTTACACACACACACACACACACACTTTCTCTCTACAGACACCCACTTTCTCGCTACACACATCCACTTTCTCTCTACACACACCCACTTTCTATCTACACACACGCTCTTTCTCTCTCCACACACACACACACACACACACGTGTGTATATGATTGGATTCTTTTCTTCCTTAAAATAGTATGGTATGAAGTCTATGCTCCACGAGGGCCCATGAAACATGTCAAATATTTCACAGGTTCCCTTGTAATATGAATAATAATTCAGAGGTTCCTGTGAAATAAGAGCGTCATCGTCTTAAGGAAAACCTCAAACCACCCAGCACAGCCCTACAATTGTCCACTATTTAATCAACATTTTAACAAGCAAAGGTAAACCCAATCTGAACATTTCAATACAATCAGTGAGCATTGGTAGGTACAGCTTAACACCTTGAATAAAATAGCTTCAACGCTATTTACATTCCACAGACTGAATGTTTCATTTTTTTCTAAAATTCAACATTCTTAACTGCATATCGAAGCATTGTTCTGGTTTTGTTTCCACAGACACCCAAACAGCACAATCCAGTATTTCATGGACCACTGTCAACAAACATTTCTGATGGAAAACACATTTTTTACCTAACTGCCCTAAAATAAATCTGTAATCTAAAAATACATACCATGTGTCCTGTATATAATTATATACATACAGTTTGATAGATACATAGATAGATAGATAGATAGATAGATAGATAGATAGATAGATAGATAGATAGATGGATAGATAGATAGATAGATGGATAGATAGATAGACAGACAGACAGACAGACAGACAGATAGACAGCTAGGCAGGCAGATAAATGGATGGATGGATGTATATCTTGTGGAACAATGATTGGTGATAGGGGAATTAGTGCTGGTGTAGCAGCTCAGCCCCCTTGGACATATTAGTCAATACAAAACCTGAGGACAATCTAGTTCACATTTATTGGTATGATTTTGCACACAGTTACATGAAGAAAGAGTTCCTTATTCATGTACAAATCAGGACACATCCTGCCACTGGAACAGTTCCTTTCTGAAAACCCTCACTCTCCTAGGCTGGCAGGAGGCCCCATTGCCAGGGCGACAGTGAGACAAAAAGTTCATGCCTTAGTTGCCCAGGACTAAGGTAGCCCTTTGTGCCTCCCTTGACCCCAAACATCCTCCATTTCCGCTAGGAGGGTGCAGTGGTGGCTAGCTGTTGTCACTGCTGTGTCACAGAAGAGCGTCTGCACACCCGCTCAGACACATCTAAAGAATGAAACTGTTTGGGGGATAGAGGATTCCTTCTTTAAACCTAGTTACCTAATGTGTGCAGCTTTTCAGTCTGCACCAGGAGAATGTCATGTTGAATACATTTTAATGCTTAACCCCTTCCGTGCTCATGACGGAACCACTCCGTCACGAGCCACGGACGCGCTGTGCTGGTGACGGAGTGGTTCTGTCACGGCGTGGCCGCCCCGCCCACGCTGCAGGAATTCCGCGCCTGCGCAGCCCTTCTAATGAGCGGGCGGGCTGTGACGGAACCACTCCATCACAAGCACAGCGCGCCCATGGCTCGTGACGGAGTGGTTCCGTCACGAGCATGGTGGCACCGCGTCGGAATTACCGCAGCGGCCAAGGGGTTTAAGGAGAGATGTGTTGCATGGCTTAGCCACTCTAGAACCAGGCCTTCTCACCAGCAGTCATTACAGTTCATCTGAATATCGCATGCTGTCCATGGGCGAGTACATACGAAATGTCCACACTGCTGTGTGTGTAAATGTCGACTCAAATGAGAGATACAAGAGTGGTGATTGTCTGCATGTGATACGGTAGGACAGCAATTTCTAGGCAGGGGCATATTTACATGTACTGTCACCGAGATGGCCCCTAAGTTTGCCGCCCGGGTGCACGTAAGAGCATGGGGGTGGTGGCGGCTGACGGATGACTTGTTCTCAGGGGCGGGGGGAAGGTGGTAGTCAACAAACATGACTCCCGATGTCCCCAAAAATAGTTCCGCCTGGGGCGGATCACCCACTCCCCTAGCTACGCCACTGTTTCAAGGTCCCAGATTCATCCTACTGACGAGACCCAAATAGGGTGAAACTAGTCTAGGGTTGCTTAAGTTCCTTTATGGAGGTGGCCTCACCTAGCATTTTGGGATGGACTCTTCCTGTTTCAGGACTGATTTGCATAAGGCAGATCTCGGTCTCGAGTGTCATGGCAAGCGAATAAACTGGATTGCGGCTTGAGCGATTGACAGTGGCTGAGGTTATTTCAAGCATTCCATCCATCACCTTGTGGTTTGTTACAACTGACACCCTAAGTGCTACAGGTGTGCCCAGATGTGGGTCCAGTTTTGACTGTGTCATAGTACCCAAGCTGCACCCTACTAACGAGATCCATACAGGCCAAAACTAGTCTGGGCTTGCCAGTGTTACCTTCTGGAGGGGCCACATTTGGCACTGTGGGATGGACTGCTATGATGAGCAGCAGGGTCAGTACTGATCTGCATAAGGCAGCCCTCTATCCAGAGTGCAATGGTGGGCGAAAAACAATAGACTGGAGCGCAGCACAGAGGGATCATCCGTGGCTGAGATTAATTCAGGTGTTCCATCTATCACCTTGTTGTTCATTCCTCTTAAATACACGAACAAGGCATGTCCGTGTGGTGGTCAATAGGAGCCCTTCTGAGCTAGTTTTAGCCAGTGGGTGCAAATAACACTCAGGCAGGAAGGCCAAATCTGTTTTGTGGCACAGATGAGGCAGGAAGTGGAGATGGACCTTGGAGGTCTGTGGGTGGGGGAAGCAGACTAGCTTCAGTGGAGAAATGCGATACACCTCCCACAGGAAACTGCAACCCCCTACATTGAAACTCAGGGGGGTGGGAGGACAGAATGTTACAGTGAAGGCCCCCAGGTTAGCAACCTGAGCAGACTCATCCAAGACCCTCCACCATTGTACTGTCACATACATAAAGGGGGGTCAAAATGGATTACCTTCTGTTCCAGCTGAACACAAATATCAAACAGGGGTTCCAAAGGATTCATTCAAGTAATATATTGGGATTTTTTTGTGCAGTGCATGTAAAGAAAATTACATGCTTTATGTATTTGCATAACTAATTAAAGAATCCCTGATTGTAATCAATACATATGTTAGATATCAATATCAACAAGAAAAGTAACACATGATGGAAAAAGTGTTGAACACTGCATATACAATACACATGTGCAGTGGGTAATTTGTAAAAGTAAATAAGTGCCAGGGCTCTCGTCAGGGGGCAGCTTCCAGCAGCCCATTTCTCCTGTTAGCGCCACCTAAAACAAAACCAACTACTAACCATGAAAGTGGAGAGAGGATATGGCCTATTGGCCAGAGATGCTGATTTCGGAGCTGGAGAACCAGGTTCGAGTCTCATTGTCAGCTCTCAACATCCTGTGATTCTTGGTGAATCACTTAATCTCCCAGTGCCTACCAAAAATGAATGTGTTCTTAACTGCTGCTCATGAAAAGTGCCGGTGTTGATTAAGTGCCGGTCCTCGTACCAGAAACCATCGTCTCAAATTAAGCACTGCACATGTATACAGAATGTCACTGCAAGGTGTAGTGTTGACAGCAAAGTGCACAGTGACTGAACTGCTCTGGTGGGAAGGTATGCAGTGAGCAAACAATTGCTGTACCTTGAGCTGAAACATTTAATAGTAATTAATATCAGGATGAAGGAAAGTTTCCAGTAACATCCCTTAAAAACCAAGACTACCTCGTAATTATCGATGTTACGGCCTGAGTTTCTTTGGTCTAGTCAGGCCAGGGCTGGTCGGGCAACTATAACAGGAACCAGTCCATCAAGAATTATCCAAAGCAGAAAAATACTATATATCTCACTGAGGGCTCTTGAAATGCCAGAGTCACCAGCCATGTTGTAATACTAAGACTGGCATGGGTCAGTATTGAATATATGATGTTACAACACAAACAATTACAACGTATGCCTTTATAACGTGGTTTTAACATCGCAACAACCATTACAACAAAGTCATTACAACGCACTACCTTTACAATGTAGATGTTACTACGCAACTGCCTTTACAATGCATGCCATTACAAAGCCATTATAAGGTAGGTAATAGAGATTTTTTTGTTTTAGGGTGGGTATGGGTTTTGGGGTACATGGGATTAGTAATTTTTACCCCTACACTATCCAACACTTACCCTACTGTTGCACTCACTGGAGTGGGAATAGTAATTTTTACCCCTACACTATCCAAAACGGACCCCACTGTTGCCCTAAAAGAATTATGCGTTGTAATGGTATGCGTTGTAATGGTAGTTTCTAAAAATGCGTTGTAATAGCATGCTTTGTAAAATCATGCAATGTAATGGGTGTTTCCCTTCTGTGTCATGGCAGAATAGAGTAGCCATCCACGTATAGATATATACCTAAACGTATGTAAATATTCTACAACCATTTTGCACCATACACTTGGTGCACCTATACCTTTCAGATAGATGGAGGTGAAAGAACACGGTTATGTGAGACTGACAGAGCCTTTTAAACCTTGGAGGCTAGTAGATATCTTCCACTGGAACGGGCAGGAAAAAAGGTCGGTGCCTTCCATTACAAAATATGGTGCCACAACAGCCAGGCACCCAAAAACCCAGGTACAGAGGACACTTCCACTTTTTAAAAGAGAGATGCGCTAGGAGCGCGGCTTCAATTTCTGAGCCCGGCTTTGGGGTCTCAGCCCAGGAGAATGAGACACCGCTCCAGGAAGATGTGTGATAGTTCACTGAGGTAAAACTTAAAACATAGTGACTCTGCAGTGACTTCCTAGGAGTTCAACATAGGACAGGGGTGCATGTTTTTCACAGACATCCACGGGCCACTTCCATCCAAACAGAGGGACACAAGGAGTCTGGAGGTACGCAGCCTGCTTACATGAGAAAGGAACACCAAAAAAGAAGGTCCCGGAGCAAACACCGCCAGATCAATTTAAGAGGGTGAGCTGGGTGTTGGTTAGAGCAGTCCTAGTTCTTATAGTTGTGGCTTTGAGGGGAAGATGAGTTGTTTTAGAGGACACATTAAGTTGTTCTCTGGGCAGGGTATGAGAGATGGGGGCATGGAGGGAGGGCTTAGCGTCAGAAGAGGTATCCATGACAAGCAGTCTATTTCCATAGAAGAGGCATAAAGGGACAGGAGAGGGTGTCTGCGAATTCATAGCTCATCTCTCTGTGAAGGATATAATAGAGAGGAGGGTGTCAGGGTGCACACTGTCTTTTTCCAAAAGAGATGTATAGGTTCAGGTGGTGTCTGAATACTGCCAGGTCCTCTTTACAGGGGAAGCGTCTGGGGGCACACTGCCAGGTCCTCTTTACAGGGGAAGCGTCTGGGGGCACACTGCCAGGTCCTCTTTACAGGGGAAGCGTCTGGGGGCACACTGCCAGGTGCTCTTTACAGGGGACTCTTTACAGGGGAAGCGTCTGGGGGCACACTGCCAGGTCCTCTTTACAGGGGAAGCGTCTGGAGGCACACTGCCAGGTCCCCTTTATAGGGGAAGCGTCTGGGGGCGCACTGCCAGGTCCCCTTTATAGGGGAAGCGTCTGGGGGCATACTGCCAGTTCCTCTTTACAGGGGAAGTGCCATGGGGCACACAGCCTGTTTCCGTGAGAGTGGTATAGTCAGAGATGATGTCTCAGCGCTAACAGCCAGTTCGTCTTGGCAGGGCATAGAACCCAGGGAGGTGCTTGAAGGGAGCGGGGTTATGAGGCAGTTTGGATGTGAGATGCCATGTTAGGGGGGCGGGGGGTTTAGGGGCACACCGTTTCTCTGAAAAGGATACAAGGTATCCATCCCGCCAGTTCCATAAAGAGGAGGTATACCAGGATCAGGGGTGGTGTCTGGGGCACACATGCTGTTTCTCTGCTAGGTGTACAACTTGTAAGGAACAGAAGAGAGTCTTAGGTATCCAGCACACGTTTTTTGCGATTGTGAACGAGAGTTTGAAATTATGCTTGAGGGAACACATCCAATTTCTATTCAATGGGCCTAGAGACAATGGGAGGGGATTGTATATATCTGAATTTCGAAATCAGAAATATTATCTGGCATAAATATTCTATTCTACATATCAGTTAAAAAATGTCATCCCATTTGGGTGTAGATTTTCCTTTATTAACACCAATGCCGCAATATTTTTTCAATAAAATATTTAGGACACAATATTTATGTTAGACGATATTTCTGTGTGCGTATTCTGGTATCAGAGGAACACAGCGCCATCCTTACGAAAGCTAGAAAGGGCTCAGAGGTGGTGTGAGTCGCTCAGCCCCAGACCCCTCAAGGCCTCCTTTTCTTCCTCCGCACAGATCCTTTTCACGCGGAGTGAGCGCTGCTTCTCATAGGTTGTAATCAGCACCCGTCCCAATTACCCCATCAAAGGCTCGCGCCCCGGAAAAGGGCCGACTGTTTTCCTTGAACTGCTCCCAATAAAGGGGTCGCTGTTTGTCGTGTCCCTTCTCCGGAGCGCGCAGACCGAGGCCGGGCTGCTCCACTTCCAGCTCCGCCTTTGTTCGCCTTGTAAAGGGGGATTAGGGCTCACCCAGAGCCGCAGCACTTGTTTTCATTGCCCCCCTTCGCCCCCTAATTGGGTTTCATCTGACTGAAGAGAGAAACAAAATGTGTGTGTACCCACTCCGTAATTATTCCAAACACTCTGGCTGCTTTGCTGTCAGCTGCGTGTTTCCATTTAATCCACAGTGTGTGCAGAGAAGTGAAGGCCTGGCGGACTCCGGTGGAGGAGGGGGAGGGGGCCGGGGTTGGGGATGTACGATTGCCAGGCTGAAGTCTGAGGACTTTCTGCAGAGCAGAGGGTCCATCACACTGGGTAAGGGACTGAGGCTCTCATTCTCTCCTGGTATTTCCCAGTAAAAGGCATATTAAATTATGTTGATTTGTATAGCGCACTCATGACATGAGAGGTTATCTAGGCGCTTGGGCAGGTGTGTAGGTTTGTGGTCCCCAAGGTGCTTGTAGGAGGAGCCAGGTCTTCAGCTTCTTGCGGAACTCAGCAAGTGAAGAGGATGCTCTGATGTGTTGAGGGAGTTCCTTCCACCCTCCCCTGAAATAATCAGGATACCCAGTAATAATAAGTCTGTGACGGGGAAATACCTGGAATGATTATGAGCGTTGTAATGTTTCCACCAGGGTCCATTACTCGGTGGTCATAAGTCCCAACATTGCCCTGTTCAGAGCCCACAAACAATAAAGTGATGGATGGAATGCTTGAAATAATCTTAGTCACTGGCGATCACTTGGGCCGCACTCAGACCACTCGTAATGAGGGCCTGAGTGGAGAGAGCGTAGTGCACCCAGGCTCAGTACAGGACTCTGTGGAAAATGTACAGGGCTCTCAACAGGGTGGTGTTGGAGCATTTCACCAGAGAGCAAAGGGTTTGACCAGACTAGTGCACAGCTCTTTTGGGGAGTGTGCGGAACCTCGGAGAGTGCAAAGTTCTGTGGGAAGTGCACCTGGAGCTAGAATCAGACTAATTCAGGGCTCTGTTGGGAATGCCGTTGTTTGTTTCAAAGTAAGAAGAAGGTGCACACGTTGCGGAGTCAAGAGGCAGCAGTCAAAGTGTATTCCAAAAGTAATTCTTTTTATTTCAATAAATCCTTAAAAACTGGCACACAGCCAACGCGTTTCGTTCCTGTTTTTTTTGCCAGAGGGAACTTCGTCAGGCTCTTAAATATGATCTTGAGCAAAGGTAGTAAATAATATCAGTAGTAGTCTGTATTTCCAACTTCTAATATATAGAAACAATTCTTTTAATGAGGAGAATTCCAATAGGCGCAATGATATAGATGCAGTCAGTCTCAGGTAACAAAATAATATAAATATTCTCAAGTGATAGCGTCATCTCCCGTCACGGTAGAGTCCGTTGGGAATGCGTGGGACTCTGCACAGAGAGGACGTGGCTCTGCGAGGGAGGAGGAGTGTACCACATAGTGTACCAGACCTTCCCAGACTAAGGCAGATCTCTTTGGTTACTACATAAACACAAAAACATGGTTGGTGGAATGCTTAAATCAACCTTTTTTCAACTTCATCAGTGAGGTGTGACTTGAGTCCTGCGTTATATACTGAGCACAGGGCTCCTCTCTTGGCCTACCATTACACTTGTGGCATTTCACTAAGAAAAACAAAAAAAGGAATTGGTGGAATGCTTGAATTAATCTCTCATTCTAACTTTTTATTTTTGCCCACTGTGTCACTACAGATGGTAACCAACCGTGCGCAAACCATCCTTGGTCTGGATCCAATGAAAACGACTCATCCCGAATTGCATGGCCATACCACAACTGAATGGGAACACAAGCCACTCCAGACTGGTTTCAGCCTTTGTAGGCCTCATCTGTGAGGTGCATATTGAGTCCTATGAGCATTTCACCCATCCACTGTTTGTTTGCTACTTGGCCCATAGTAGATCCTGTTTAAGTTTTTTTTATCTTGCTCACCAGTCAATTAATCAGTAGAAACCCTCCTTCCTTTGTAACAGCACTACATGTCCTTGCACAGTTTTAGATCAGCTTCTCAAGCGCTTTTGGCAGCTCATAAGTTCTAGCAGCTCCTTGTAGAACAGTCACTGCATCTCAGTTCTGGGTTCTATACACTGGTACTCAAGTTCTGCTCAAATTGTGGCTTACATTTAACCATCTTCTTTTAGCAATGCATGGAAAAAATGTCTTTTCTGCTAATTATCTGGGTGTTCCCCTCTATTGCTTCTGGCCTTGAATCAGAAATATTCTGGATGCCAATGCACGCTCCAACTGAAGATCAATCATTCGCCCAATCAATCAATTTTTTCCACACCCTATTGTAGGACAGCCCAGTTGTGTGAAAATGCTGCATCTTCTGCTTATAGGCTCAGCATTCTGGATGTGAAACAACAGTTTGTCAATATTTCCTGAGTTGTCTTCCCCCTCCAGTATTAACTTACTCAAAGAAGAAAATGTGACGGCTGCTACTATGGACAGTGTCGGCCTGGACACCATTTTTGCTATATGAGCAAAATTCCAAATTTTAATAAAAAAAATCCTTTCCTGTTTTGCTTTATCACATAGTTTATAGTTTAGAAGATTGGTTCAAGCCAAAAAGGTCTTGCAGAAACTGTTAGTATTAAATCTGTTTATTCATAGCAAAAATACCGACCCGTGCTTGTGAAGACACCGGCCACACAATTACAATGCAAAGTAAGACCATAGCGGGCGCAAGTGCCATTCAAGATGCATTAAACACAGCAAGCCGCCTACAACCCAGTTGGGCCGGCCGCGTCGAAAGGCAATGGAGCGTGTCGGATGCTGTAAGTATCTGTGCAACAAAACCAAACCCCAACCAACCCCAAACAACCCCCCCTCCTTCCCCTACCCCCACCCCCCTTCTTGTCCGCTGAGTAAACCAAGCAAAACCCCATCCAGCCCTGCAGCCAGAAAGGGCCGATCTTCGAACTGTTTCATATCTGGACTCTATGCCTGCGAGCCTTGGCCTTAGGCCAGGCTTGGAGTGTCTGCGAGATGCAGCAATCGTAGGTATCGGGGGTAGCTCAGCTCCCGGAATTCCCTGGTGAGCAAAGTCAAAAACGGCCGCCAGAGGTCTGCAAACTCCTTGCCTCGCCCTGCCGCTGTCAGGGACAGCTTCTCCATTCCCAGGATTGTCCAGAGTCTGTGTAGCCAGCCAAGTTGTATGGGGGGCTGTGGGTCTCTCCAGCGGGCCACAATGTTCTGCACCGCAGCTCCCAGCACGATGGCAATCAACCTCCCCCTCTTGGATTTCAGGGGTTACATCAGCGCATTTGGCAAGCCAAGGATTATATAGGCAGGGAACCTAGGGAGCTGGGTGTCTAGGATGGTGGACCAATAGTGACGCAGCCGCTCACAACTCCATAGCAGGTGTTCAAGTGTTCCCCGCTCCCCACATCCCCTCCAACAGCGATCGCTTGCTTGGGGATCCCAACGATGGATTCGCGCTGGGGTATGGTACCAATATGTGGCTACTTTAGTCAGGGTCTCTGTAAGGCCGGTGTGGTAGGCCGAGTGCCTGGCTCTGTGATATATCCCCTCCCACTCCTTACGCGTGAGCTGCCTCCCCAAGTCTTCCTCCCATCTAGCTTTCCCTGGGTGGTAGGTGTATATGTTGGTGAGGAGCAAGTGTTGATATAAATCTGAGAGCAATTTCTTCTCAGACGTGCGCGTGAGGAGCCATTTCTCATACGGCGTGAGGAAACGCTGCGCTCCCAGCTTAATGGAGGGGTGTAAGACCCAGTGTCGGACCTGTAAGTAGGGGAGTCGGTCTGCCTCCTGTATCCCATACTCCTCTTTCACCTTCTGAAAGGAGAGGATGCCCTCCAGATTGAACATGTGGCCTGCTTCCCTACAGGAAGTAGTCCTCCATGTTTTAAAAAGCTGTGGATCCAAGCCCGGTGTAAAGTCGGGATTCCCGAATATTGGCGTCAGTGGGGAGGGAAACGAGGTGAGCTCTCTCCGGACCGCCACTTGGTCCCAAACTTTCATCACCGTACTCGTAATATATGATGCATAGAGGTTAGGGGGCCTATGACGCCGTGGTAGAAAGGGTACACCCTGGAGGGGTCGGCCAGCCACGGCTTGGTCTTGAAAGAGCCAATGCTTGCTGGACTCAAATTGGTACCATTCCACCAGAGTGCGCAGCTGCGCTGCTTGAAAGTGCAGGGTGAGGTCCGGTAGGCCCACGCCTCCATGAGCCGGGGAGAGAGTTGCGATCCGCTGCTTAAAGCGGGGAGGACGCCCATTCCAGACGTAGCGCGCTAGATCCGCTTGCGTCTTCTGGAGCCATCCCGTCGGTGGGCTTAGAGGAAGGGTCTGGAAGATGTAAAGGACCTGCGGTAAGAGAGTCATCTTGACCGCCGCTATCCGTCCGAGCCAGGAAAGCGTGAGGCGATTCCATTTCCGCAGTGTCTCGCTAATTTGTGCGCTCAGCCTGGCGTAGTTGGCTTCCGCCGTACCTTGCACCGTCGGCGCTAGTAAGACCCCCAGGTACGGAACTGTGGAACTGGACCACTGCAGGTTAAACTCGGCTTTGGCATCCGCCAACACGTCGGGGGGCAGGGACACATTCAGGGCCACAGATTTTTCCACATTAATTTTAAAACCCGAGGCCCGTGCAAAGGAGTGCAGTTCGACCAGAAGTGCCCGCAGGGATTGCATAGGGTCCATTAGGGAGAGCAGGATGTCGTCTGCATATAAGCTGATCTTGTGCGTGTCTCCCCCGAAGGGGATGCCTCTAATGCGGTGGTGATGTCGGACCCTTTGTGCTAGTGGCTCCATGTAGAGCGCAAACAGGAGAGGAGAGAGAGGGCAGCCCTGCCTGGTCCCTCTGCCTATCGGGAAACGTGGTGAGCTATGACCATTAACCCGGACCGTTGCGGTGGGTTGTCTGTAGCAGTTAAATATCCGATTTCGGGTAGTCTCCCCAAAGCCGAATCTCTGGAGCGTCTGTTCTAGATAGGGCCAGTGCACCCGATCGAACGCCTTCTCGGCGTCTATGGTGAGAAGCATACAGCCTGGCCTTGTGCGCTTCGATAAGGTGGAGGATGCGTCTGGTGTTATCGCTCGTTTGCCGCTGGGGGATGAAGCCGGCCTGATCGGGTTCGACCAGCTGCTGCATGTACGGCGCCAACCGGCTTGCGATGATACCCGTATACAACTTAAGGTCTACGTTCAATAGAGATATCGGCCTGTAGGAGCCGCACCGAGTGGGGTCCCTGCCTGCCTTGGGTATCACCGAAATCGCCGCCTCCAGCGGTTCCGGGGGGATAGTCCCGGCCTGGTCGAAGGTATTGAAGAGGTCCCGCAGTAGGGGGGCCACTTGCTGGCAGAATTTCTTGTAGAAAGCCGCGGAGTAGCCATCCGGGCCTGGGGATTTCCCCAACTTGAGGCGGGAAATCGCGGAAATGACTTCCTCCAGACCTCTGGGCCTATCGAGGAACTGAGATTGCTCCTCGTTCAGCGATGGAAGGGTTGCCCCGTCCAGGTAGTCGCTACCGTGCTGCAGATCCAGCCCGTCTGCTTCATACAGATCGGCGTAAAAGGTCCCTAATGCAGCCGCGATGGCAGCGTCGTCGGTGAGTGTACCCCCTCGAGTGGGTCGGATGGCGTTGATGTGCCGCTGCTGCCGTTGTTCCCTCAGTTTGCACGCCAACAGTTTCCCGCAGCGGTCCCCACCTGTATAGTAGGCATGTTTCAGGCGTATAGCGGCAAATTCCGCAACATCCTGATCCAGTGCAGCTAGCATCTTCTACTCTGTGCAGAGCTGGCGCCAAGCCCTGGCCGCCCCGGTGCGTTGGTGCAGTTGTTCCAGCTTCTTTACGCGCTGTGTGAGGTCGGCCCTTTTCTGCGCGCGCTCCCTATTGTTGGCCGCGGCCAGCGAAATAAACTCGCCACGGAGGACAGCTTTTAGCGTTGCCCATTGGGTAGCCTTGGTAGTGTCGCCGTTAGCATTGTGTGTGAGGAATTGGCTAATGGCTGCCTTGATCGTCTCTACCGACGAGGGGTTCTGCAGCAAGCCATCTCGCAGGCGTCAGTGACGTTTTTGGCTGGGTGTGTCGGGTACCAGAAAGGATGCTGAAACCGGGGAGTGATCAGAGAGCGAGGCCAGGTGGACCTCGACCTCTTGCGCGCGTGTCGCTAGTTGGGCGGAGCAAAGCAGGTAATCTAGTCGCGCATAAGACTTATGGGCTGCTGAGTAGTGAGTGTAGGCTGTGGCGTGGGGATGAAAGTTTCTCCACAAATCGACCAATCCCAGGTCTGCAAGGTGTGCGTGGCCCTCCACTGACAATGCCCCTACCTGGCCCACCCTCTGGTTGGAGCGATCAGCGACGTTGTGAAACACCAGGTTTAAGTCCCCCCCTAGTAGTAGCTGTTGGTGCGTGTTGGCTGTGACCGCCTCAAGTGCGGAGTGCAAGTACTTTTCTTGTCCTTCATTGGGTGCGTACATGGAACCTATTAGTATCTTCTGCCCTGCCACAAGGAAGTTGTGGATTAGTAGCCTACCCTTCACTTCCGCCACTTTCTGCAACACCCGTCCCTGAAAGGACCTTGCCACCAGAATGGCCACCCCGGCTACTTTCTTGGACGTGGACGAGAAAAGCTGCTCAAGGAAGGCGCGGGACCGAAGCCTGTGGTGGTCTTTGGACAGCAGATGCGTCTCCTGCAGGAGGCAGATGTCGGCCTGTGAGCGCTCTAGGAAGGAGAGAATCGCCCTGCGCTTGTTGGGGCTGTTAAGCCCCCTGACGTTTAGGGAAAGAATAGTCAGCGGACGTATCATTCAAGGTGCAGAGTAGGGGCAAGCACATGTTTAGGGTGGGCTGGTGGCCTGAGAGCGAGAAATAAAAAATCAACGGTACATCTCAGCATCTGCGGACAAGAAGGTTCCCCCCCTCCCTTCCCCCCCTCCCTCCCCTCCAAAAGACAGTCCCCCCCAAACCCCAACTGGAGAACTCCACAAATCCCACCCCACCCTTACTCGACCTCCCTCCCCACCCCCTCCCCCCAACAGTACCCCAACTTGAATCCCCAAAGAACAAACCATAGTCCCTGTCCTGGTAGGCAATTCAGGTCCGTAGAAGAGTCTCTGTGGGAAATGTGGCAGTGGTGGCTCCCCTTCGGGCCCCCCCCCAATATTAAAGCAAAGTGTGGTGAGCCACCCCCATCATGCTGTTCATGGGGCAACAGTGGTGTCTCGCACCACTTCCTGGACGGCCGCTGCTTGTTCCTGGGCGATTGTCTCAGGGTCCGGTTTCAGGCGCGCACCACGCCTGCGCCGCCTTCTGACCCTCTGCCAGCCGTCCTGGTTGCGTTGCGTCAGCCTGTCCTGAGAACTGTGGGGCGACCCATCCTCTGAGTCCGAGGGATCTAGCAGGTCAATGTTCAAGAGGAAGCAGGTGTCGCGGAGGGAGCAAAGTTGATGCAGTTTCCCCTGCCATTTGAAAATGATCCGAAACGGGTGGCCCCATGAATATGGTACTTCTTTCTCACGCAAGAAGGTTGTTACGACCTTAAATTCGTGTCTCTTTTGCAGCGTGATGGCTGACAGGTCCTGAAACAGCGCAATGCCAACCCCTCTAAATTGCGAGGGTTGCTTCCGCCGGGCCTCCTGGAGGACCCGTTTCTTCACAGGGAAATCAGGGAGGTAGGCCAGAATGTCCGGTGGTGGGGCCGGGGCCCGTCTCGGCAGACCCACCCTGTGTGCACGGTCTATGCGTATGGGGAAGTCCTCAGATTCCCCCAGCACCTCCCGGAAAAGATCCTGCAGGTATCCAGTGACCCTATTCCCCTCGGCACCCTGTGGTACATTCCTGAACCGTATATTATTTCTCCAAGAGCGGTTCTCAAGGTCCTCTGTGTGAGCCTGAAGACCCACCTGCTGCTCCTGAAGACGGAGGACTTCCTGCTGGAGGTGCACTAGCTCTTCACTGCGGGCATGTCCGGCCTCCTCCACTGCGGCCACCCTTTCCCCCAAACCATCCAAGTCTTGACGGAGCTCCTGTTATTCCCCAGCGATGTCCTGTTTGAGAGCCTGGAAGTCGTCTCTGAGGGTATTGAACAGCGCTTCCAGGAAGGTGCGGGTGATGGGTGCTTCACGTTCCTCCTGGTGCTGCACCTCTGGGTCGGCCTGGGGTGGAGGGGGGTGTCTGAGCCTTCCCTCCCTTGGTGGTAGGTTTGTTGAGCATGTCCGTGATGGTGCGGTTAGCTCTGCGGCTCGAGTTGGCAATGCTAATCCCCAGCACAGGCCAGGGCACCTTCCGAGCCCAGGGGGGTGCCGGCTTCTGTCCGCCCGCGGGCGACTCGCGTCCACCAGCGGTGCCTCTGCGGCCTTCCGACCACCCTCGTGGTTCCTTCCCTTCCGGCTCCTGCCTGTGAGGCCCGTCGTCGCCCGCCTCCACCTGCCTCCACAATCCCGGCCTGGCTCCAACAGGCACCCCTCACACCTCCCGCCGGGGGCCCAATCACCTTGCCCCCTGAGATATGCGGCACAGTCCTCACCTCAGTTCAAGCTTCTTTGGGGTTCTGCCATGCACCCCACCGGCACGTCTCCCCATGCACCCCGAATTTTCCTCACTGGCGATGGGGTATAGTGTCCCTCTGCTGATTTGCCTGGGTGGTCGGGAGGTGCGCAGGTGGTGGGCCCCGCGTGCCGCGCTCCGGGGCGTGCCGTTCTCCCTTCGTCCCGTCCGGTCCGTCGCCGCTGCGGACCCGGATCCCAGGCCACTCACCGCCTCGGAGGTGTGGGGCCCCTTGTCGCTGCTCCCAATCTCGGGGCCTCCACCCTTCAGCCCAGTCTCTCGCTCGCCAAGGTGCAGGAGCCCCACTCGGCTGTGCGAGCTCGCGGCCAGCCGCCTAGGCCCAAGGCCGGGTCTTCGATTGCGGTGCCTCAGCTCTCCGATAGGGTTTCCAATCCCCGGGTCCGGCCCACCGGTGCAGCGCCCACGACGGGGTCCAGCCTCTCACCCCCGGGCCCCCTGCAGCTTCGCTCCTTCTCCGGGTCCGCCGCCCCCGAATACCAGCGTCGCACTCTCCCCAGGGGCACGTGGGCTCACCTCTAGTCGCGGCCCAGTCTTGGCTCCAGGCACTGTGCAGGGGACCTCCACTTCCTTGGGGTCAGTGCTGTACTCGTTGGGCCTCGCCCCCACCGGCCCAGTGCCGCTGCCGCACCCTCCTGCGAGGTCTCGTCGCGGCCGCCTAGGCACGAAGCCGGGGCCTCAATTGGATCTGCCTGCCGGCCGGGAGTCGCACAGCCGCCGCTACTCGCTGTCTCCGCTGTCGCTGGGGAATTGCGCGGCACCAGCCGCCGGCCGGATCCGACCACGTCTTATGGGCCTTGCCGCCGACTCGTCCGTGTCCCCAGCTGGTCGCTCCGCTGCTCCCACCGGGCCACTCAGCCTCCGGAGCCCGCCTCGTCAGCAGCTGTCTCCCGCTCCGAGTCAGAGCGCGGGCTGCTTCTTCGCCTCCCATAGGTCCGGGCCGGGGGGACGGTCTCGTCGCTGGTGGCCACTTGCCCGCACCACAGGAGCGGAAAATCGCCGGTTTTTAGGGGGTCACCACCGCTATAAAAGGGCTAGTTTGGGGCTTGGGCCGGGGAGCCGAGGGAAACCACGTCCGCTTAGCCCGCCATCTTGGCCACGCCCCCCTTGCAGAAACTGTTAAATGAATATGTGCTGTGGCCTCAAAATATTTTCTGCTCAAACCAATCTGTGACCAGTATTTCATAAGACATTTTTTGCATGCAAAGTGCTGTTAATTTGTACAGTTTGTATATTAATATTCCATGAATATCCCCATTTTATTGCCATTTAAGGCCAATTCGAAAAGGCATGTACGAGTATGGAAAAGCATACAACTGAAGTGCTGCTTTACGTACTGTAAAATGACTTTGTGAATAGACCCCAGAATTTCTTTAGAGGTTAGATTGAGCTGTATTGATGATGGTTGGGGGTTTCTGGTGGATCTTGGGGAGCAGAAATGCTGTACTTTACAGTCATGGGTAGGGGCACCAGACAACAAAAAATTGTCCATAACTCCATTCCTGCCACTCACAGTTGTGTATTTGTGGTGACCCACATTTTCTCAAGACTTTGGTCCTCCCTCAAGGTCCTTTAGTTGTGTCAAACACCAAAAATGACCCTTGTCTTGAACTCTAACGATGGTTGTGTGTTTTTTCCAAGACCCTTCATTTGCCCTCGCCTTGTCCCCTTGTGGCTATGCTTAAGAGGAGCTGGGGTGGAGAGAAGCTTGCAGTTCTGGTCATCTATGATAAGTTTCTCTTGTGCTCAATGCTTCTTCCAGCCTCTGAGGCCTCATAGTGTGATCAAAGTGCTGCATAGTCCAGGGTACCCACAAGTTGATATGCAGACTTGCTAATACTGGACCTGGTAAATGGACTACCAGAATTACGCCTGGTAGATTTGTCAGCTGGAGGGAAAGAGGTAGCATGCAGCTTCACATTCAGAAGGCACTATCCAGGTGTATACGGTTAAGGTTTTGCTTTTTAGAGAACTGGCTGAAGATGCCCAATGCTTTATTCTTTTCAGGGAAGTTGGTTAAGAATACAGCTCTAATTCAGAAAGGAGCTTTAAAAAAACTTTAGAAAGCCACTTACTCAGGAAAAACAGCAAGTGTATAGGCACTTTCCTGGATACATTTGTGAATGTTGGGTTGTAAAAACTACTTTGTATTCCAGCCTAAAGCCAAACATTTGTAAAATAACTTCCTTGAAGGGTATATGGTTTCTATTGGGAAATGGAATAAGAGGGTTATATATACAGGCATGCCCTCTAGCTGGAAACCACACAGTTACAGGCATTGTTGTGGGGCGCGACAGGGCCTGTGCTCAGTCTCCATTTTAGTTTCTCATTTTACCGTGACATCGTTTTCTGATGGTGACTTTTTACATGCTTTGTGCTTACATGGTAATTTAATGAGTAAGTATTTGTAACTTCATGTTACTGTTTTTATACTATTCCTATGTTATGTTACGTTATGTTAATTGTAGCTTATATAGTGCATAATCACCTGCAGGTCTTTTAGCGCTTGTAGAGAAAGCTCAGATAGCCACTGAAATCCCAGAAACACACAGGCCAGTATATTATACTGTAGCCAGGGCTTCCCTAAACAAATAAGTCCCAAGACTTTTCCTAAAGAAAAGGAGGACAGAATCTTTCTAAAGGTTCTCTGGTAATTCATTCCAGATTCTGGGAATTAAGACAGAAGATGCTTGGCCACCTTTCAATGCCAATTTGGCTCTTTGGAGGGCCAAAAGGCCAGCCATGGTCGATCGCAATGTGCATTCCAGAGCATAATTCAGCAGACTATCCTTAATGTAACACAGCTCCTGGCCAAAAATAACTTTATGGGCAATGCAGAGGCCCTTAAACTTGGCTCTCTGTTTAACAGGAAGCCAATGCAGCCTAAGCAGCATACGGGTGGCATGGGCCAATCTAGGTAGCCTAAAGATCAACCTAGCTGCATCGTTCATGATCACCTGCATCTTGCTGATTAGTTTCTCAGGGAGGCCGATATACAAAGCATTGCCATAGTCCAATCTGGACACGATTGTGGCAGATACAATCATTTTTAGAGTGGTAGGTGAGAGTAGGAGGGCCAGCTTCCACAACTGTCGCATTAGACCCAGGCAGATGCCGACCTCCGAAGACACTTGATTGCCAAGGAAAGGTTGGCATCGATCTTAATGCCCAGGCTTTTAACGACAGATGCTGGCCTTGGGGTAAGGCCAAGCTCCTGCGGCCAAAAGAGGTCATTCCATGGGTCCCCCTTGGGAGAGATTACAAGGATCCCAGTCTTGTCTGGATTAACTTTTAATGAGTTGGCTGTCATCCAATTCACAGTGTATCTGAGGATATTCTGAGCCAAAGACTGAGCTTGCAGAGAGTTATTAATCTGCAGAATAAGTTGGGTATCATCTGCATAATTAAATACTTTACAGTCCTGGTTCCTAGCTGCACAGCCTGTGTGAGGGTTCTGTATGGAATCTTGGTGTGATGGGCATGTTTGAAATGCTTGGGTGCCTGGTGTGAGTGTTGACAGTTGAACATGGGCTGAACAGCAGGGAGGCTGCTCCTGGTGGGGCTGCTTCACTTGAACTCTACGACTTGCATCTGCAACGTAATAAATGTACCTAAAGTACATCTCGGCTACTGGACTTAATTACTACATATTTTTGGCAACAAGGATGGGATTCGAATCCACGCTGTTTACAGGATCTTCACAATTGACATGTGACGAGCTGCGCGGTGTGGGTATTAGATTGTGCTTTGGATTGGTGATCGAACCGGTAAGCACATATGAGCGTATGGTTTTTTTTCTACTTGATTTGGGTAAATGTGTTGTTTGCCTGCCCCGAACTGCATTTTCTTTAAAAAAAAGTGTTTAAAATAAAATAGTGAAGTAACCGTTACCTTGGTGCACAAGGCTTTAACAGCTAGGAGGGGTCTTCAAGCGACTCTTTGAGGCTGCTGTGAGTTCGAGCCATCACGCATGGAGTCATGCAATGGAGGCACTGGTTGCTATGCAGCTCTGCGAGCGGCTGAGTCGCGCATTGCAGCGTGGAGATGCCGGGAGCCAACCGGCACAGCGTCAAGTACATGCGGCCATCTTGATGTAGTTTGTTGAACTGCTTGTCTTGAAAGCGCAACGACCGTCAAGTGAAAGACCTGTAGAAGAATAAAGGAAACAGATGCAACGGGGAGGGGTGGGGGCAATGTTCAAACGTGTCCGGTGGTGTGGCTTTTGGCGTTGTCACTCTGCGTTTTTTTGCAGACAGCACAAAGGAAATTCATCCAGCGATTCGCATAATCCCCGAATTCGTGCGGATTTTTTTTTTTGCCAGTTCGCAAGGGTTTTTGCCAGTTCGCGAGGGTTTTTCACAAGTTCGGGAACGCAAACTTACTTGTGCGGTTGCAACGGTCGCGACCATGTTGTTTCCACGTGTCCAGCCTGTTTGCGACCCTGTGGTTCATCGCGGCCACCCTCCGGTTCATCAGTGCCATCCTCTGGTTCATCACTGCCACCCTCTGGTTCACCACTGCCACCCTCTGGTTCATCACTGCCACCCTCTGGTTCACCACTGCCACCCTCTGGTTCATCACTATCACCCTCTGGTTCACCACTGCCACCCTCTGGTTCACCACTGTTACCCTCTGGTTCATCACTGCCACCCTCTGGTTCACCACTGCCACCCTCTGGTTCATCACTATCACTCTTTGGGTCACCACTGCCACCCTCTGGTTCACCACTGTCACCCTCTGGTTCATCACTGCCACCCTCTGGTTCATCACTATCACCCTCTGGTTCACCACTGCCACCCTCTGGTTCATCACTATCACCCTCCGGTTCACCACTGCCACCCTCTGGTTCACCACGTCACCCTCTGGTTCACCACTGCCACCCTCTGGTTCATCACTGCCACCCTCTGGTTCACCACTGCCACCCTCTGGTTCACCACTGCCACCCTCTGGTTCATCTCTGTCACCCTCTGGTTCACCACTGTCACCCTCTGGTTCATCACTGTCACCCTCTGGTTCACCACTGCCACCCTCTGGTTCACCCCTGCCACCCTCTGGTTCAGCACTGTCACCCTCTGGTTCACCACTGCCACCCTGTGGTTCACCACTGCCACACTCTGGTTCACCACTGCCACTCTCTGGTTCACCACTGTCACCCACTGGTTCATCACAGCACCTTCTGGTTCACCACTGCCACCCTCTGGTTCACCACTGCCACCCTCTGGTTCATCACAGCACCCTCTGGTTCACCACTGCCACCCTCTGGTTCATCACAGCACCCTCTGGTTCACCACTGTCACCCTCTGGTTCACCACTGCCACCCTCTGGTTCATCACAGCACCCTCTGGTTCACCACTGCCACCCTCTAGTTCACCCCTGCCACCCTCTGGTTCAGCACTGTCACCCTCTGGTTCACCACTGCCAACCTCTGGTTCATCACTGCCACTCTCTGGTTCAGCACTGCCACCCTCTGGTTCATCACAGCACCCTCTGGTTCACCACTGTAGATTATGGGGGAAAGCACACCTGCCCAGCCTCAACTGAGAAGAATTAATTTGGGGCTGGTTAATGTGTCACTGAATTTGAGCTTCAAGTCTGGCACCTGCTTCCTTAGCTGTAAGTGCTTCCTGTTGCAGTTTATTTTTTTTTACAGGAGCATTGTGCCATACTTGTAACTATTCTCTGACCCTGCTTTGAGGGTCAGAGCAGGGTCAGAGAATAGTTGCAAGTAGGCAACTGAACTCTGGAGGGGCCCCTCAGGAAGCACTACAGGGAGTGGCTACAAATTAGCTTGAACTTTTGCACCTGCTAAGTGCTTTCAGTTTTGCAAAATTCGTTCCACGCGATTTCGTGGATTTTTCTGCAATTTCGCGAGATTCGCGGATCGCGAAATTGCAGAAAATCCGCAAATTCCGCGAGCGGAACGAATTTTACGTCCATACTTACTGGTGGTGTTTCACTTTGTTCTTGTAAGTTTAAAGTTCTTGTATCATTTTGATTGGTTTCTCTGGTTCATCACTGCCACCCTCTGGTTCACCACTGCCACCCTCTGGTTCATCACTATCACTCTTTGGGTCACCACTGCCACCCTCTGGTTCACCACTGTCACCCTCTGGTTCATCACTGCCACCCTCTGGTTCATCACTATCACCCTCTGGTTCACCACTGCCACCCTCTGGTTCATCACTATCACCCTCCGGTTCACCACTGCCACCCTCTGGTTCACCACGCCACCCTCTGGCTCACCACGTCACCCTCTCGTTCACCACTGCCACCCTCTGGTTCATCACTGCCACCCTCTGGTTCACCACTGCCACCCTCTGGTTCACCACTGCCACCCTCTGGTTCATCTCTGTCACCCTCTGGTTCACCACTGTCACCCTCTGGTTCATCACTGTCACCCTCTGGTTCACCACTGCCACCCTCTGGATCACCCCTGCCACCCTCTGGTTCAGCACTGTCACCCTCTGGTTCACCACTGCCACCCTGTGGTTCACCACTGCCACACTCTGGTTCACCACTGCCACTCTCTGGTTCACCACTGTCACCCACTGGTTCATCACAGCACCTTCTGGTTCACCACTGCCACCCTCTGGTTCACCACTGCCACCCTCTGGTTCATCACAGCACCCTCTGGTTCACCAGTATCACCCTCTGGTTTACCCCTGTCACCCTCTGGTTCATCACAGCACCCTCTGGTTCACCACTGCCACCCTCTGGTTCATCACAACACCCTCTGGTTCACCACTGTCACCCTCTGGTTCACCACTGCCACCCTCTGGTTCATCACAGCACCCTCTGGTTCACCACTGCCACCCTCTAGTTCACCCCTGCCACCCTCTGGTTCAGCACTGTCACCCTCTGGTTCACCACTGCCACCCTCTGGTTCATCACTTCCACTCTCTGGTTCAGCACTGCCACCCTCTGGTTCATCACAGCACCCTCTGGTTCACCATTGTAGATTATGGGGGAAAGCACACCTGCCCAGCCTCAACTGAGAAGAATTAATTTGGGGCTGGTTAATGTGTCACTGAATTTGAGCTTCAAGTCTGGCACCTGCTTCCTTAGCTGTAAGTGCTTCCTGTTGCAGTTTAATTTTTTTTACAGGAGCATTGTGCCATACTTGTAACTATTCTCTGACCCTGCTTTGAGGGTCAGAGCAGGGTCAGAGAATAGTTGCAAGTAGGCAACTGAACTCTGGAGGGGCCCCTCAGGAAGCACTACAGGGAGTGGCTACAAATTAGCTTGAACTTTTGCACCTGCTAAGTGCTTTCAGTTTTGCAAAATTCGTTCCATGCGATTTCGTGGATTTTTCTGCAATTTTGCGAGATTCGCGGATCGCGAAATTGCAGAAAATCCGCAAATTCCGCGAGCGGAACGAATTTTACGTCCATACTTACTGGTGGTGTTTCACTTTGTTCTTGTAAGTTTAAAGTTCTTGTATCATTTTGATTGGTTTCTAATATTAAAGGGGGAGGATGGGTGATATTTTGTGTGTATCTATTCATTCTTCTTTCCTCCTTTGTTTAGTCTTTATTCCCTCTCGTGATGCGTTGTTACCTTGCATCCCTGGGTTCTAGACTATTTTCTTCTTTTGTACATTTGTGTGCATAGTTGTTTAATTTTGATATTGTTTATTTAATTTTCAATTTTAAGGGGAGAAGATATATAATATCCTGTTGTTGTGTTTATACTTTTCCTATGTACCTGGTTCCTAGCTGCTCAGCCATTGTGAGTGTTCTGTATGGAATGTTGGTGTGATGGACATGAGTGGAATGCTTTGGTGCCTGGTGTGAGTGTTGACAGTTTAAGATGGGCTGAGCAGCAGGGAGGCTGATGGAGCTGCTTCACTTGAACTCTACAACTTGTATCTGCAATTTAATAACTCTACCTAAAGTACATCTTGGCTACTGGACTTAACTAATTACGACAGTATTATACATGTAGTTCATTTCTTAGCAAGCAGTATTATCATGTTATTTGTACACTCTGTACAAGGCTAGGAACATGGAACTAGATGCCCTTATATTTGGTTGCTGGTTGGAAGCAGCTCTTTGGCTCCAGACTAACCATTTGACACAGTGCAATTGGAACAGTGCTTCTATTATATAAACAGTCTATGCGCCGCAATCTGCGGAGGAGAACTTCTTCTGAATTGCCCTGGAATGCGACACGCTGTGGCTGAGATGAAGTCCTGCGGAATCTGACCTCTATCCTGCAAAGGACGAGAGCCTATTCTACACACGCCAGCTTCCTGATACATCACACTCAGGTATGAATAGGCTATCCCAATGGATCTGGCGGGGCACTATGCGCTTGATAGTATAGGTAGGAGTATAATTATATAATCACATAGTAATGTTATCATGGTTAAACTGATTATCTTTTCATCATTATTGTAATGTTGGTTACAATATTTTTTTTTTCTTCTGCCTAATAATTTTAGCACATTCTTTCTATACACGCATATGATTGTTTCAATAAATATTTGAAAAGCCAAATCATACATTTTCCTGTGCTTACCTTGGTCATGCAAAAGTAAACACTGAAAGGGTAAGATCTGTTTTCAAGTTTTCCATGGGGATTAAAATAGTGGTCATGTTTGAGGGCGCTTATAACATCTGGTACCATTGGAAGGTTAGGGGTTCAGATGGGGCACTGTGAGCTAGCTAGGAACCAGGCCAACATTATCTGATATGTTTGAATCAAGTTCCCATATTCTGAAGCTTATGTTGTCCAGATACACAGCCTTACTTAATTTGTAGGAACTGTAAAGCATGGCACCACCAAAGTTCAAGGTCAGGCACTTATTTAATGGGTCTCCTGAGTAGTTCTTGCGTGTTCCCAATGTCTCATTTTAACCTCATATGGAGATGTCTGTGGTGTTAGAGATCTAATCCACCTCAGCCTATTAAGAAACTCCTTTTTAAGTCTGATGGTTGTTCAAGCTTGAACCTTTAACGGGTTACCCCACTATAGTATTTTCCGTTCTTTGAATTCCATTCATTAAATATTGTGCTAACAGGTAACATCCCTGTTAACTGCAGACATACTGTTGCAGAACTATTATAACAACAAAGACTCCCTGTTGAAGGGGGAAACATTACCTTCGTTGTTGCGACCCACGGAGGATATACAACTAAGGTATTCTATTCATGGGTTCACTTTTCTGCAGTCAATGGCACTTAAAAACATATCGCAACTACACTCCTGTTGCAGTATCAGCTCAATACAGACCTTATGAAGAATTAGGAATAGCATTACATTTTCAGGAACATCACAATGTGTTCCAAGGCGCCCTCCCACATCCACTAAACAATACCAGACTGGGTCCCCACCGCAATTAAGGTGCCACCTGACCAGTTGCAGCCACTACACATAATACCCATTAGCATCACTAAATGCTGCAGACCTTCATACTCTTTACACAGGTCTGTACAGATGTTTAAAGTAGTACAGTAATGGATACCACAACAAGGGCTGTTCAAGCTGTGCAGTAAAATATAACTGTGCCTGCAATTAGTCCAGTCACTTTAATGCAATATTGGGTACGGTTCCAGGTAGACATGAGGACATTCCATTCTGGATTGCACAAAAAACAAACCAACTTAAAGCAGTGTTTCCCAATATGGAACCACAAGACAAACATAGAATTCTTACACTGCGTCTACCACTTGGGATGGTTCCCCAAATAGAGGATTGTGCCACTTATGGTACAGTCTTTACTGCCATATATACCAAAATGCCTGGTACACCATCTATTGCTGTTTTTCCTGAAGTACTAAAGCAGATTAAAAATAAATGTATTCTGGGTTGCCTCTGCATTGGACTTGGGGATGAAATTAATTGCCAACTTAGCCACAGTTGCCTCAATTATTTTAAGTAATATTAAAGGGGAGGCAGCAGCACTGGCAGTGTGCCAACGTCTTGCGCAAATTGCCATTGCAGACCAGATGTGCGGATTACCAAAAATTATTGCTGAAACCTATACATCCATAGGTCGAGATAATTTGGGAGCCAGACCAAATAAGCTGCAGCCTAAAGACAATTCTGAAAAATAAACTACCAAGCAGGCACCTGAGTCTTCTACAAAACGCTGGGACAAACAGGAAAAAAAAAATTACGACAAAACCACAGGGTGGATCTACGCAACTGAGGCCCATTGAAAAATGTTACAATTTAAGTAACTGTGATTCACTTAAACAGCCTGATAGATATCAGTTTACTGATACATGTCCTTCTCGTTCCTTCCTGGACTTACCTGACAAACGTTCGGACAGAGGGGGACATCTGAAGCACAGATGCGCAGAGTACGCAAAACTAAAAAAGGACTCACTGTGCTCACCAAGTAAGAGAAACTTCTGCAACCAAAACCCCACTTCAGAAAAAAGAAAGTGGGAGGTATTTCCACTAAACATGCCACATATATTACAAACGATCCTACAGAACAAGACATGGGCATTGACACTGTCAGACAGTGCAGCAGGGGCCACAAGAGTTTGCCAGAATCTTCAAGCATTTCTGGTTTCGAAAGCAACTAATGAATTTATTTAAGTTGAAACACCAAATCAGCGGGTTAGCCCTCCTGACAGGCTATATGATTTAGAAATCCAAATCAAGGGTGACATATTGCGAACTATTAAAATAATATTCTGGGAAAATCTAACAAACACCTATGACATTCTCTTGGTTGAAATGGATTGGCCACTGAAGTTTGTTAGAAAAGTCAGATAAGGGGAAGATATCATTATACCTTTCTTCTCTGTTCTTGTTCCTGTCATTGTAAAACAAGTGTATGCCGCAATATGGGATATTGCACAAGCCCCAGCATTATACTGCAATCATGTAGGCTGGGATAAGGGCTCACCTTATCTCATTATACCCATAAGGTCTAGCCCACAAGTGTAACAACAATACTTAATTAAACATGAAGCTAAACGCGCTGTTAGAGTTTCTTACAATTAGAATACCAAGGCATAGTAGAGCTTTGCATTTCAGCAATGAACAATCCATTGTTTTTGGTAGCTAAACCAGATAACTCCTATCATTTAGTATTGGGGCCTGATTTAGATGTTGATGGAACCGTGACAGAGTGGGATTTTTTGGAGGTATTCCCACATGCCTACCTGGCGGTCCACCCATCTGATTTAGATGCTGCATTGGAATGGGCAAGAAGACCGCAGCGGTCCCGCTGACTCCTCCAGGACTATGCTGCCTGCCTCTTTGGTGGGATGGGCTGTAGGAGGCTGCTGCAGGACCCCATCCAGGTTTACAGCTGTTGGTATTTGGTTCTGACTCGTTTCGGAGGGAATTCCAATCGGAATACCTCCTACTTCGAGTCAGTAAAAATGGATGACAAAGGGTGAATACTGAACTTTTTTGGGGTTCAGACTGCGGTGTCCTCCTTTTTCTCCTTCATCCAGGTCCCTCCTGTCCTGCTGCACCTTGACCGTGTTCCGAGTTCCCGATGAGAACGGATGACACGAGGACAACGAGGAAACCACACCATGACAGCCAGTTACCCCGTTTTGATGGACTGGAAGGTAAGTGTTGGTGGTGTGTGGCGGTATACATTGCATGGTGTGTGTATGTTGGTGGGGTGCAGTGCAGAATGCATCCATAATGCACACAACACATATTCCACAGATACATATGTACACCTACACAACATATATGTGATTTACATTTTTAAAAAATCACTTACCTGTCCCCCACCTCCACTGGTGGCAGTGAAGTGATTATAGTTACAGGGCAGGCCCTTTTACTTGTATACATTTCACCTGCTAGGCATAGTGCCCTACTGGTCTCTCACACGTTTTTAATTGTCTACCAGTTCCCTAAAACCGGGTCCTTCACTCATCCATGTGTGATATGGATGTTGCAGCTGCCAACTTATTTGTATGTTTGGAGGAAATGCATGGAGTGTATGTGGTGCATATGGCCATAGCTACACTGGCTTCCATTTTGAACAGGGTCAAATCCAGTGGTACCTAAGATGGAAGAAGAATCAGCCAAACTAGCCAATGTGATTTGGAGTGTCATTTCAAACATTCTGAGGATCTATGTAGTAGGACAGACTAGAGAGAGTTTACAAAAGGACACCGAGTCCATTTAATGATAGGGAGTCTCTCCTGCTCTGTCCTGGCACATAGTTCACTGGAATGGCTATCCCCAGAGTTTAACAGGTGAGTGGGACAGCCGAAATATCGTTGTGCCCTTGCTTCGGGTTTCTCCTAACCAAATACTCCAAGCTCCATCTCACCCTTCTGCACCCACAGTGAGAGTGAGGGGGGAGAAAAATATGAGATCTGACCCTCTTGAGAATATAGAACTGCAATGTGATTTCAACAATAAGAGAATGACTCCCTGAGTGCCCTCATTTGACACAGCTCATATCCTAGAGAGTCTAGTATACGAGTCCATGGCAAGTTGCCCCTGATGAACTGGTACATACTACTCTCTCTATTAGCTGTTTCTTTTCAGCGTAATGATAACACCCTTAATAATTTGTTGCTTTTGAAAGCATTTATGTGTAGGTTTCCATTTTGTGTGACTTATAGTAAAATATTTTTTTTTTTAAAGGCTCTACACTGACTATCTATATTTCTGGTTTATGTGTGTTGAAAATTTGAATCCCACACCACGTCCCTGAGTAATCCTTTGACTGCTCTACTAAGATAACCTGAGAGTCAAGTGCTAAAGATGTGTACATGGTGATCAGTTTTTGTTCCATTAATAAGCCCCTGAACATCAGTGGTAAATTGCTCTGGTTGATACAATCTGAGCCCAGTAACCAGTGACTTTCCAGGGACTCCTGAAAAATGTCTCACAAACTGCAGCAAACGGTGAGGATCACAAGATTTGGGTTTCAGTAGGCACTAATACAAGTTCATAATTCCACTTACATCTCACATAACCTTATAAGTAAGTCAGACATCAAAGAGGAGGGTGCAAGCCTGAGAAACCTGTCACTAACTGAGCTAAAGGAAATATGTTGGATCAGGGTGTGAAGGGCTCCAAGGCCCAAGGTTAGGGAGACCATTATAGATTTCAGGATGGGCAAATAAGAGAAACAGGATTGCAGGAAGTTTCAGGTAGAGTTCAATAGAAGTTATCCCTAAGGAGAATCCTGTGGACACAGGCTTTAATAGTCTCAGAGCGCAGAATTCTGCTGCACTACATCCCAGAGTCCCCTAGACTGTTTTCTAGAGTATCCTAGAGACAGTCTCCTTTGCCCACATCCAGGGCACTCCTGTCACCAGGCCCAGGGAAAATACCTTTAATTAGGCTAGATTTTTCTGAGAAGATCTAAAACTTGAAATACCACTTCAGAGAGCTGAGGGAGAGTGAGAGGATAAGCTAGGGAATTTTAAAGCGAGAAATTCAGGCTAACATACCAGGGTCTGTATTATACTTAGGGCAACCTGTTCTGTTTGTGTCTCAGTGGGCATTTAATGGGGTGCAACAGGTGCAACCAGGGACGTTGCACCCTGTTACATATAATGCGCTTGTAGGAAGGTGGGTATCTGACTATGGTTACCCCCAACTTTTTGCCTGGTGTTTTGCTGGTTTTTCGACTTAGTTGACCTGGGACCCTGCTATTCAGGGCCCCAGGCCTACTGCTCTCTCTGTAAAATGGATTCCATGTACCTTAGGTGCATATCTAATTGGATACTGAGTCACCTTATCAGTCCCTGTATAGCATACCTTAGGTATCCAGGGCATAGGTGTACCCAGGGCCTACCAGGGGCTGCAGCATGTATTATGCCACCCCTGGCTGGCCATCCAAATCTGACACAACTGGCTGCATGACAGCTGGGGCAAGGTGGTGTAATCACCCTTTGCTTTAGATATAGTATTCCTATACCTAACCCTAAAATGGACACATATATTCCTATCAGTCACGCCTATGGCAGGCCTTAACAATCCTGAAGGCAGAGTGCTTGGAATTATGTGAGATGGTGCTCTGGCATGAGCTGAGCCCGTTTGCAGCTTGCGGAACCAAGTCCTCATAGCTGTTCCATGATAACGCGTACCATATACTCTTAAGTGCATTATAATCCTTACGGTTATTTGCTATCTTTGGTATCGCTTTATCAAAACATGTCGAGTAAGGTGTCATACGAATTGGAATACTAACCCCTCGCCAATTCTGACGACAGGGTTAGCATTTCACCCTTCTAGAGGGACACGACATGCATGTAACTGTGAACCCCGGTTAAAGTTAACTCGAGCCTCAGCATCACAAAATGGATGCTGCCACCACTAACACAAGTCTGACCTCCTGCTGCTGGGAGTCCTTCCAGCGAGGAGAGCTTGGACAAAGGGTTTCCTGTCAGGGGCGGTGCTAGCACCATCCCAGACAGGGTTTTGTGTATCCCAGGTAGGCAGGGCTGAGAGGAAGGAGACTGCAAGTGGCACCCCGGTGCTCACTGTGCATATGCCGGCTCAAACCAGTTCCAGGGCAGAAAGTCCGGACAAGGGAGAGGGGTGTAACCACCCCCCTCCTGGTCCCACCCATGGGCAGGACCTAGTCGCGTGCCAGCCCCTTTTCTTAGAATAAAGGTAGGAGCGGGCCCCCTTCCCAAATTAGATAATTCTGAATCTTGAACTACTTTCCACGAAAGGAACTCTTGATACTTTCTGAAGACTCTCCCTTGTGGCTAAGGAGTAGTCACCCTGCACCCGCAGGCACCATCTAAGCATCGCGGTTTGCTGCACGTCCATCCTCCGGATCAAGACTGCCCAGCTCGACGAGACCCGGATTCCCTGGCATCTCTGACCTCTACCTGCATCATCAGCCCAGCTGAGATTCGTGGGTGTGATGAGACCTGAGGGACCGGCCATCTTCTGAAACTGCACGACGCTTACCCAGCACGACCGCCGAGGGATCCTCGAGTGAGTGCTTTGGGGTTTGAGAAGCCCTAACCCTGAGCAGCTCCAGCACCAAAGTCCAGCCTCCCAGCATCCACGAGATCTGCGTGGGGCCCTTCTGCTCTTTGCTGCTCACCGCGTTGTCCGGTCACTTGCCCGTTGGCTAGTGGCTTCCTGACGACGTACCACGACGATTACTCCGCTGGTCTGGTTACTCCAAACTGGCCCTTGCTCCCTTCCAAAAGAGGAGCACCCCGGACCCTCCTGGTCCACTCCAGTCGCCATCTTGACTCCACCGCGTGGGCTTGCCTTTGTCAAGGTTTGTTGCCCCCATCTTGGGTCCAGCATCGCCGACAGCAGACACCTGCATGGGACAGCTCGCACCTCCAGCCTGGTCGCCGACAACGCCTCCTAGCCCGTGTGACTGCAGAGTCCAGCGTCGCCCATCCACCTGGTCGAGGTGACTTCATCCGGTGCCATCCTGGTGCCCACACAATCACTGGCTAGTGATTAAGAACTGAGTTCCCTCTGCTTTCAGGTCGTCTCCATCACCGATCCAGGCTTGGATCACATCGAACATCTTCACTGGTCGCCTGCCAGCAACTTCTTCTTTCAGGCTCCATGGACTACAACGAGGATTCCCGACGTCTTTTGAACCCTATGCAGCCGCAGCCCCTGGGCTAGGTAACCCGAGCCTTTCGGTGCTCCAACGCAGGTTCACTATCTAAGTGTCCAGATCCTTTTTCGTTTTGAGTCTACCTAGTCGGATTCGTCCGAAAACAGTGACTTTAGAAATACTAGCCTCCATAGACTTTGTCCCGCATCCCGCGTGAGAGTGCACACTCTGCACCCGATCTCCCTAGGCCTCCTGCTCCTAACCTTAGGGTCCAGTAGTGTAGTCCTAGCGATCCTTAAGTCTCTGGATCTTGTTACTTACCTGCTAGCATTTCGCATTCCACTTTTAGAGTATATGGTTTTTCGTGCCCCTCGGGCATTTGTGTAAATTGTGCAACTTGAAGTATTTTCGTAAGAGTTTTGTTGTGTGCTTAGCTCCCTGACTCATAAAGAGATCAGGGTAGACTTGTTATAAATAAATATCCTTTATTTTTCATAACAACTTGTGTGGTGTCCTTTCACTTGGTGTTCAAGGGATATATGTGATGGTAAAACAGCTGGCTTAACACGCCCTCTAGAGTTTAGCCCGAAGACTGCTTTTGTCCACGCTACTAGGATAGCTGGTCTATAAGGTTGACTTACAACCAATCATCAATAAGGGTCGTTTGGTATGATACACAGTGATCACTAGAATAGTGAGCACTATATATCAGGCCAACTTATCACAGCGCTCACCTCAGGGCAGATGCAACTCGTGCCTGGAGTCATTGCATTGGTGAAAGTCAGAGTGGTTCTTTGAAGTAGCCGCACCACCTTTCCCAGTGAGGCCGGCACCCAGCCTGTTTTACAAAGTGAAGCGGGGAGTGTCTGCACCCGCATGCAGGATGAGGTTCGGATGGTTGTCCCTTTCAGAGCGTAACAAAGCGTAAACAACTTCATAATGTGATTGATGTGGACGTACCTCTGTATAAAGCCTGGATTGGCGTACAACTAGTATTTGAAGATGTCAATAAATATTATACATTCAATCATACTGTCTCCGTCGTGATGGAAAAATAACAGTATATGGATTCAATATTGGACAACACAACAGATATGGATACAACAAGTTTACATTGGAGTAATTGGATTGATGGAATACATTGGTGGGGTCAATTCCCTCTTTTTGCAGTGAGACAGTGGGAGCTCAAGAGATGTGCTCTTTCCTTTAATACATGTCCCTTTCAGAGGGCACCATCATGGGTGCACTGACTGTGCCCCACCTCTTTGTGGTGCACAGCCAGTTCTCCTCATTGCGGCATTTATGCCTCTGTGCCCACATCCATAATATTGCAAGACTGCAGAGGCAAGGTGTTTCCCTCATTTGCATGGTGCTATACTCCCAGGTAAATAACAAACCATTCCATCAAGATATCACCAGCGCTATGGGGCTTATTAGGATTGCGGATTTTCCACATCCTCTGGGCCGGCGGACGCCACCGCCGGCCCGGAGGATGCGGAAAATCCGCAGCGGACCCACCAAAGACCCACCGCCACATTAGGATGGCTGGTGGGTCCTGGTTTCCGTCCGCAGCTTTTCCGCCGCGGTTGGCTTACAACCGCGGTGGAAAAGCACTAATATGGTGACGGTGTCTCTCAGACACCGTCAGCCAGATTAGGATGGGCTCTGATACATGTTTTTCCGCGGCAGCTTTTTGGCTGTGGAAAAGCATGTGGAACTTCACTGCAGGGGCCCGTTGCGGGCCCCCTAGGTGAAGGTGGGTGGGGAGTGCACATGGGGGGTACCTATGGTACCCCCCAGCATTTGTATGCAGAAAGCGGCAGGCACCGCGCGGTGCCTGCCACTTTCTACATACAAATGCAATGCGTGCATTTTTAACATTGCTGCGGGTGCAGCTTAAAGCCGCACCCGCCGCAATGTTAAAAATAGAGGATGTGACTGCCAGGGTGGCGGTCACATCCTAATTGCACAGGAGTGAACTCCACATGCCATGCGGAGGTTCCCTCCTGCTCTGGCGTCCGTCCGCGATCCTAATGGACTCCTAAATGCGCACCATGACTATCTGTATTAAAGACGGGACAACTCCACATTTGTAGTACTTTCGGTAGTACCAAAGCCTTAGGGGCAGAAAATGCGCACACAGGCTCTTTAATACAGACCCATCCCATGAAGATGGAGAGAGGCGAAGGAATAGGCCAGATGGATGGGACTGGGATTAGGATAAGCAAGAAAAAGAGAGAGCTGGGGCTTAAGAGAAGGAATGGATAGTCCTAGAGAAAGAATAGTAAAAGTTAGCTTCAGGGAGAAAGGTTATTTTTGGGGAGGGTGATTCCCCTTCCGTTCCCCAGGAATCTACCACTAGGGCTTCAAAAGAGTTGTTTCATACATACATACCAGGCACTGCAATTCTAGGATGGTCACACGGTTTTGATATTACATGTGAAGCGCAGAGTATGAAAGGTACTTATGTCATTGGAAGGGTAGCGGAGCATGACAAACTGACTAAAGATGGCATGAAACATGCTCTGATGAGATAGTTTGGGTTGCAGCGAACTCAACACCTGCTGAAGTTCAGCGATAGTAAGAAAACAAATCAAGTTCTGTTTGAGAATTTGCTCCATGGCCTAGTGCATGACTGCAATGAAAGGGTGAGAGGGAGGGCCGCGACGGATTTCCAGTCCTCAATTCAGTTAATGATTGCAAAGCGACTCAAGGAAAAGTATGCTTAAACCATTCAGCCATTGCTTGTCTGATATTTGAGAGGGCTTTGGAAAAGCTTGCTATGTTGGCTTCCAATGATTAGCTAACTGTGTCGGAGCAGCATGGATCCAAACCAAAAGAGTCCCATCCAGATCAGAAGCCTAGTGGCAGGCAACTGGGTTGCTAGCAGGGGCAAGTGTCGCCCCACTGCTTTTAAGCAGTGAGAAACATAAAATGATAATAACTTAGAGTTATTCTCATGTTATGCTTCGTGTCCTGCTGCTTTACGGAACGGCAGCTCTGCTCTTGGAGCAGGGGAGGAGTGGTTTGTCCACTCCTAAGTGCGCAATGACTGTTTGTTCGGCCCTCTCGGACCGCCCAAACCAGTCATGCGCACTTTCCCTGTTCTCCATGCAGGCTGCATTACAGCCTGCATGGAAAACATGCCCACTCCTCCAGACCCTGGCTGAGCATTGTGTCACGGCGCTCAGACCAATCACAACGCTGAATTGCACAGTTGTGATTGGCTAAATGTAGGGAGCCTGGCTGCCTCCTTCCTGTTTTCGTCAGAGTTGGAGGCAGGCGAGCAGGAGTAGAGGAGGCTGAAGGTAATTAAAAACATTTTTTTTATTTTGACTCCCAACCCCTCCGCCACTTGTGAGCCATGCCGGCCGCCACTGGTTGCTAGTCAGAACCTGTAGGAGGTAGGACTGAAAGTTGTCCTCTTCCCTAACAGGGGCGTAGGAGACACTACATTTCTGGGGGGGACAAAGACAATTTTTTTGGACTTCCCAGTGACCCTATACAAATCGCTCATTGTCTAGGAGCCATACGCTCGGTTAAACCAATACAATCGCATGGTTTTGTAGTGAAACATTGATAAAGGCAGGCATGTAGTCACAGTTTGCAAGTATGCTTTAATCATTATTTACATTCACAAAGTAATTAGACCAAATGTGAAAAACCTGTTTTTGAACCTTACATTTGAATGCACCAAGCAACAAAGATGGGACGAAAAAAAGGAAGAATCCTCTTTGTGACATTCCTAAACCTCAAAATGCAATTGGATTAATATTGGAGTTTATTGGAGACAAGCTACAAGCACACACAGCTGTAAGAGCATAGAAATGTCCACCTTGTAAGAAGTAGCATGTCTAAAATAGTAATATGAAATCCAGCCTTACCAGTAGAGAGGATTTATCATTGCGATTCCAAAGATGTAAACATGGCACAGCTACTCCTTTCTAACCATGAATTACAGCTTAAAAGAAAGTATTTAGGAATTCCCAATGTTAATCTATGAGAGGATTATGCTTCACAGTAGTGAAAAATGAATGTAGGTGTTTTTCACTACATAGGCATGCAAAACCTAAAAGTACGTGTCTTACCTTTTAGTAACATAGCAAACTGCCCTATGGGCTATCAAGGGCCTACTTTAGAAGTGATGTATGTGTAATAAAAGAGAAGTTCAAGGCTTGGGAAGGAGTTTTTAATACCAAGTCGACGTGGCAGTAAAACTGCACAAACAGGCTCTTCAATGGCAGACCGGAGACATGTTTAAAGAGCTACTTGTGTGTGTTGCACAATCAGTGCTCCAGACCCACTAGTAGCATTAATTTACAGACCCTGGGTATATGGTATACCACTGCACAATGTACTTACAAGTAAATAAAAATTTCCAGTTGTGTATACACCAATGTTACCATGTTTAGGGGAGAAGAACATGCAATATAACACTGGTCAGCAGTGATACGTTACTCAGAGTCCTATGGCTAACAAAAATAATCAGCAGAAAAAGGAGGTAAGCAGCCCAAAAGTTTGGAGGAAGACCACCTTAAGGCTGACAGGTCTGATAGTATTGTATAGGATTTTGTTTGTCTGTTTGAATATTGAATTCAGTCAGATACATTTTGGAAAACTCTGGTTTAGCAGGGCACAAGAAGGAGAGCGAGAATGGTTTCTCAAACAGTGGAAGTTTATCGCCTGCATTCCTGAGGCTGGAGGGTGGAGAAAACCATAATGCATTGCAAAATATACAACCCAATACCAAAACTTTTGTTGTCTAATCTATGAGAAGCTTTATTGCAGATGTATGTTATGAGTGTAGAGTGTACTCAAACCACATTATCTTGCACAAACGTATAAGAAGCCCCATGAGATACATTTGCAATAAGAATTAACCTTGTGTGGGATGCTAAAAAAAATTTGATGTACTGTGTTTGTGTGGAAGATGCTTCCCAATGTAAAAGAAACCATGCATTAGTGAGGCGAGACACATATGAGATGCTCACAGAAGATAGATATAGTAAGATAAGCAGGATGAGGTGTATGGCAAAGCTCAGATATGAGTTGTTAGTAATGAACACAAGAACCATAGTGTTTGTGTGTGAAGCTTACAAATGAATACAGTGGGTGGAAGGTTACAAACTTTGTTATATGGTAGGCTCACAAAAACTATAAAAAAAATACTAAAAACTAGCAAATGTGCCTCATGCTAGGATTATTCGAGCCCAAAAAATAAGCATTTAATTGAAACAATGATTGAAGGTGTTGAGGCCTTGCTCAAGACTATGATGATTCATTTATAAATGACATTTGGAGAGTTGCGTATTAACAGTGAAGCAATCTTTGGGGAATAGGTATTGCTACCAAGAAAAAAGGATATATGGCAGGATAACTTGGATAACGGGATATAGGTAGTGACGCTCCAGAAGATGAGCCAGGGGTGTCCAACACACATGCCTCTGCTTCTGAGCATGTCCAGGAGGATTCTGAAGACCCCTTACTGGAGAACTCTAGTCCCTCAGGGAATATTTATTTTGACCCAGAGGGATGCCTTAGCGGTAGGACCCCTTTATTCCTCCTGGGAGTGTACAAAGGGGTCAGGGGAGGTCCAGGTCCTCCTCAGTTAATTCTACTTCCTCTGTCACTTCAAAATGGACCTCCATCTATAGCAAGAGGGAAGATTCTTCAGAAAGGGAATACTACCTCCTCAGAATCAAGTAGGAACAGTTCGCCCAAGACAAGGAAACCCTAAAAGTCCAGAGGGCTGGGAAAAATTTGGGATTAGAATCCCATGGTGTTGGCACTGGTACACCTAGAGTTAGGGAACAATCCTTTGACACTGGGAACTTGAGCTGGATAGTCCCTCCTTACCAGGAGGGTGATGACATTCATAAGTGGATTACTGCTTTATAGAAGGCCTGTAAAGTTCAGAGGGTTCCTCAAGGTCAGAGGGCAGCTATCCTGTGGTTCTCCTTTACTAACAAATGTAGGGACACACTCTTGACTGTAAAGGAAGAATATACAGAACAATTACAAAGTCTTGAAGACTGTCCTCATAGATGGGTTTGGGTTAACCACTGAGCAATACAGGGTTAAGTTTAGGGACACACAGAAGGTACTCACTCAGGACTGGGTAGGTTTTGTAGATAGTGCTATTAAGGCTCTAGAAGGCTGCTTCGGGGAAGTAATGTGCATGATTATGAGGGACTGAACAATTTACTTGTTAGTAAGCTATCCTTAATAACTGTCAAAATCAGCACCTGCTCACTGTGTTACTGGCTGATGAGGGGTTATGCCCCGAATCTGGTCCCAGGATGCTTGCTTCCAGTCCAAGGAGGACTAGCTTGGCGGTTTAGGCTGGACTGGTCCCATGAGGCACAGAGTCAAGCCTGATTATCATATGGCTAGGTCTAAACTGAGGTGGCATGGTGAGCAAAAGAATGATGGATTTAACCCAGATCTATTGACTGGGGTTGAATGTTTGATTTGCTCTGCATTCTGTCCATCATCTGTGTGTCTTTTAAAATCAGCACCTGCACCAGTACCAGGTGGACTCAGATCTGACCTCTACCCAAGAATTGGGAAAGATGGCAGACATGTGGGTCTGTACCAGGGTGAAACAAAAGTCTCATGGTGATCGTGGTCAGAAGAGGCAAGGTGCTTCTAAGGCCCAGGCGAAAGGTGGGGAGAAATCTAAAAAAAAAGAGTCTTCTGAGGGTCCCCAAAAATCTTCCTCTGGGGGTAGTACCCATTCCTCTTCCTCCTCTAACACAAAACCTTGGTGCTATTTGTGTAAGGAAAAAGGCCACAGGGCAAGTGATGCCAATTGCTCTAAGTCTAGCACAATACAGCTACTACTACCCCTCAACCCTCTAGTGCTCCTAGTAATACCACTGGTAGTAGTAGTGCCCCCAAACATTTAGTACTGAAGTGGGTTCTGGCCTAGTCAGAACAGCCACTCAGACTGATTTAGTCTGTGATGGTGGCACTGAGCTTGCCACCCTTATTGTAAGTCCCACTAACTTGGGCAAGTGCAGACAACAGCCTCTCATCAATGGGCAGGACAGATCATTCCATGGCAGTTGTTAATCTCATCTGGAGAAGGGTAACTGGTCCAAAGAGAGTTGTGGTATCCTCAGATCTACCAGTGGATTGCCTACTGGGCAAAGATTGGGAAACGTCAGCTTGGTCTGACGGGGAGTAATTGACTCATGCAGAATTTATGAGAAATTCAGTCTGTGTGTTTGCTGTCAGTTGAGCTCAGTCCAAGACGTTAGACACTAGGGGAGCCCTGGATCTTGAGAATAATGGACCAGCCTGCTCCCAAAAGAAGGAGCAGGAAGGGTAAATATTTATCCTCCTCTAAGTCTCCCAGTGAGAATCAGTCTCATGAGGGGGCTGGATCTCAGAACCTTGTCACAGAGGAGCTTAGCCCTGATAAGGCAGAGCTACTGGGGCAAGGTTCCTTCCAGGGAAGCCTTGAGTCTGGAGCAGAAGGCCTGCCCCTTTTTGAACAACTCAGACAGCAAGCTGTTGCTGAGGAAGCAGGGAAATGTTAGTAGGTCCCACTCCAAACCATTCATTGTCCATACAGATGCTTCTGATATATGGGTAGGTGCAGTGTTGTTATAGTTTAATGCAGAGGGCCATGATCAACCAGTAGCGTTTATAAGCAGAAGGTTGACTTCCCGGGACCAGCGTTGGTCAGCTCTTGAGCAGGAGGCCTTTGCTATGGTCTGGACCTTGAAGAAGTTGAGACCATACCTCTTTGGCACTCACTTCATTGTTCGGACAGACCACAATCCCTTCATATGGCTTAAACAGATGAAGGATGGAAACCCTAAACTTTTGAGGTGGTCCATTTCTCTACAAGGGATTGACTATACAGTGGAACATAGACCTTGGAGTAACCATGCCAATGCAGATGGACTTTCCAGATATTTCTACTTAGAAAAAGAAGGCTCAACTGGGCAAGGCTATCTCATGTCCTTACATTTGGTGGGGGGTTTTGTAGGTAAGTAGGATCTGCTTCCATCGTTAACTCCAATTTTTGCCTGGTGTAAGCGTGTTTTGACTGTAGTCTGCTGGGATCCTGCTAATCGGGACCACAGCAACTGTGCTCTCTCCCCAAAATTGGCTCTGGGAAGTACTTTGGTAAATTCACAATTGGCTACTGGTGTACCCTGGTAGGTTGCTAGTGTATGGTACTAAAGTACCCAGGGCATGGGTACACTAGGGTGCTCTTGTGGGCTGCAGCATGTGCCACCTATGAGAGGCCACTTAAACTCCAGCTACATGCCTGCCATTGCAGCCTTTGTGAGATGTTGCTTGCACCTCTCATGACAGATACAAGTTTCTCTATATCTGAGGTCACTGCACTTAAGTCACCCCTATGGAGGGCAGGGTGCTTGGTTACAAATTTGAGGATGAGCAGGACATCAATACAAATCCCAGAGACGATTTTGCAGGCTTTGTAAGTGTGGTCAGCCATTTTAAGGTATATAGTGGACATCAGTTATTACAAGATATCTAACTATATACTGCTGCACTGAACCTGGTCAGATTTGGTATCAGTTTATCAAAGGAGGGGACTAGAGGACTTTTTGAAGAGGTCCAACAGCAGTACCCAGTCAGATCAATCAAGCAAATGTGGATGCTGTTCCTCTAAAAAGATATTACCTAGAGTAATCAAACATCATGGAATCATACCCCAGCAACCGATTCCGGTGCTGGAAGTATGATCCAATGTACTGGGGGACTCCTTAAGGGACAGACTCCTGATAATAGCATTTCAGGGTCTGCCAGCAAGCTTGTGCTTCTGTCGACCACAGACATGATTTTGCCCTCCTGCTGCTGAGCTTAGCTTGAGCAGGGAAAGGTCGAACAATAGGTTTTCTGTCACTGGGCGGTATGACCACCTCCTAGACAGAACTTAGTGTATTGGGCTGGGATGGGTGTGCCCTCCAGGGCCATCAGACTGCTTTGAAGGGCAGATTTGATGCCTTCCATGCATACTCCAGTTTGAGCCAGATCAGGAACCTTTGGTTATCGCTCTGGTGCGAAACTCGAAAAAGGACAGGGGAGTATCCTCCCCTCTGTCCAGCCCCTCTTCTGGGAGGAACCACAAAGTTGTACCAACTCTTTCCCTAGGGGCTCCCCTGTGGGTGGGTCCTCAGATTCGTCATGGAACAAGACTTACTTCTGAAACCAAAACATTCTTCGAACATCTGGACGCTTGGACTTTTTCAGACTTTGACTGGGACTGAGAGTGCATCAAGGAAGACTCTTGCTGCTCCTAGTTTCCCGGTTCTTCAAGTCTTCTGCGTCTTCTGTCTCTGTGCTTCATCCAGGTTCTCCAGAAGGCCTGTGGGCATCAAGGATATCCAAAGTGATCTCCCTTGGAGTGAAGAAGTCACTTCCCTACATCTGCAGGCACCGCAACGAAGCTGACCGGTCATGCTGCAGACTTCCCAAGGTCCAGCAACACAGGTGGTGGTTCTGCAGCTCCCTAGAGGTCTGACCTGTCTTCTCTGAAATTGTGAGGACATTATCCCTTGTTAAAGCTGCTGGGACCAGACCCCTGTGCACCATGTTGACTTTCCATTGCCAAGGATTGTTGGCTCTGCACTCTAGAAATCTTCAGGCTATAAGAGGCACCAGCTTCTAGCACCTCATCCCTTAAAAATCAGCATCCTCACTGCATCCTCTGCACCGTGGATCTCCATCTTTGGTGAGCTGCCTGAGGTCCTCGTGCAACTTCTGTGCCTTTGGCCTGTGGGTCCTCTTGAGGATATTCCTATCCTTCAGTGGGCTCCCCTGATTGCACTGGCCTGCTCTGACTCTCCTATACTTGTTGAGTACCTTGGACCTTGCTGGTCCCAATGTTTTCATCTTTTTGCTCACCACGCTAGTTGCGGCTACTAAGGCTTTTTGCTGCTCCCACTGGACTCCGACCACCTGAACACCAAATCCTGATATGGGACAGCTCGTGCTTGGCTCCTGGTCTTCCTCAATGCTGCCTGGTTCTCATAGCTGCAGCAACAATGTCACAGTCTTCACTCTTCAACCTCCCATCATGGGTGACCTTGTGCTTCCGAGACTCCTGATCACTTCTGAGTGACATAGACTCTCACCTCTAGTTGCAGGTTCTCTTCCTCAAAAATCCACTCTTGGATTCCACTGGACTCCTTCACAGGCCTCCCCAGAGGTATCATCTTCGGAGTCTTCCATTTTTGTCTAAGGCAGGTTCCAACGTCACATCACCCCTATGCACCCGGCTTTTCTGGTGCAAGTAACCTGGTTCCCGGGGCATCTCCAACCTCCAGTCTTACAAAGGGTCTCTCCAGGGTCCTCTGGGAAGGGTCCTTCTTTAAAATTGCAACTGCGACTTCTCCATTGACTTCCATTGGGCATGCAGCTGCGTTTCCACTTTGCCCACAACCTCTGTGGGGTTCCTGGATACTTACCTTGGGTGGTTCCTTGTCCCCTTAGCAACTCTGAGTCTTCTGATTCAAGTTCTGTTGTCCTTTGTAGTTCGCATTCCACTTTCTTAGTTTATGGTTTGGTCTCCCCATGGAAACCAGTGTATATTTGTGCTACTTACCTGATTATTTTGAAGGATTTTTTTTTTTTTTTGGAAAACCTTTATTGAAAAATCAAGGCACACCGCTATTTAGCCTTACATCCCGGAGGCTAGGCAGCATTATTAGAAGAAGGATGTTCAGTGCACACAGTACATGTTATAAAATCGTATCAGGTTTAGTTTTATGTTATAATAACGACAAACCTATGAGGTAAAGAACCTAAAGAAACACCAAAACCAGTGTGAAAAGGCAAGGAATAAGTACATAAATGCGACAATACCCAACGCAGGAGAAGGCAGGGCCTTATGCCCACAGAGTGCAGCTGAGCAGTACAAAGTGGACGATATTGGGGGGAAAGGAAACCAGGATGGCAATGAAATGATGAATAGGTTGGAAATAAAGGCTAGGGGGAAAGCCGTATGTCCAATGGGGCAGTGTCGGGAGGTAAACAGAGATCACCCCTGTACTCGTTCCAGGCCCCCCAGATCATACTCCACTTCTTGGGCTTGCCCCGGGCCACGTAGACCGTTTTCTCGTGAACCATACACCAATCCATGTTGGTCTTCCACAGTTCCACAGAGGGAGGCGACGGGGCACCCCACTTCTGAGCGATGTCACGCTTCGCCACCATGTTTCCCAAGGAGACCCATTGGGTTTGCGCATTATTGTAGTCCGTGGGGACCCACACATTCAGCAAGCAGCGCCGGGCCTCCACCGGCAAATCAACACCAGTCACCTCACGCATCACCGCATGGACACGCCTCCAGTAAGAGGCGATGGCGTGGCATTCCCAGATAATGTGCATGAATGTGGCCAGTTCACCACAACCACGCCTACAAAGACCATCCACCGAGTGGCCCATATGAATCAACCGGGGGCCGGTCACATACACTCTCTGCAGAATTTTTAATTGGACCAAGCGTAATCTAGCTGAGATTGCCACTTCCTTGGGAGAAGACACTGCATACTGCCAATCCTCATCATCCAGTTCGACTCCATCACGCACCCACTGGTCCCTCGCACTCAGAAGGAGGTCCGTTCGGACGTTGATCAGTTTTTTGTAGACCAATGAGATGGCACTGTCCGGCATATGACCATCCAACACCCTGTCTTCTAGCAGGGACGACTCAGGGACCTTCTCACCCTCCGGCAGCACCGCCATAAGGGCGTGTCGCAGTTGGGCATATCTAAAGAATTCCGTCGCTCCCAGCTGAAACTCCGCTTGTAAAGCGGCGAAAGACTTTATCTCGCCTTTAGCCATCATGTCGTCGACCCTAGAGATACCAATAAGGTCCCATCGATCAAACCCCTTTGTGTGCCACAATTTACCCAATAGGTCTGAGTCGGAAAGCGGGGTGGCCAACGTAAGCCTCCCCTTCCATCCCTGTGCCTTTGTGATAGCCCTCCATATGTGCACAGCTGTCCTAGTGGGGCCCGTCATTCCTCCATCCAGAGATCTCGAATACAACACCCTGTAGTACTTCCCGCCATCAAGGAGCCACCGGTCCATGGCGTACCCCGGACTATCGGCCGGCCCGTAGAAACCATGGTTAAGGGCGGCCAATTGAGAGGCCCAGTAGTACCGTCGGATATCTGGCAAAGCGATGCCGCCATCATACCACGGAAGCATCAGTTTGGTTATAGCGATCCGTGGTCTACCATCCCAGAGAAGGGTCCGCTGCAAACCTTCGACCTCTCTAAAATACCCGGAGGGGACTGGATCCTGAGTATTCTGGAGCGCATACAAGAATCTGGGCAGAGACATCATTTTGAACAACGCCGCACGTCCAAGCAGGGAAAGCGTTAGCTTACGCCACCCCTCTACGTCGCGCCGAAGCGTGCAAGAGGGGGAAGCAAGTTGTTCGCATAACGTGTCCGGGCATCGGTTGAAATATAAATGCCCAGGTATTGAAACCCCTGCCTCGCGATCTGTATGGCGCAGCACCTGGGAAGACGCGGAGTCTCATCACTCAATACATATAAGTGAGATTTTGACCAGTTAATAACCAGGCCCGAATATCTGCCAAAGGTATGCAGCACGTCACAAACCACAATCAGGGATCTACAAGGAGAGGTGAGGTAGAGCAAAATGTCGTCCGCGTATAAAGACACGCGGTCCTCGAAGCCAGACGACCACCGTATCCCATTGATATCAGGGTGAACCCTTAACCACGCAGCCAGGGGTTCCAGCGCCAATGCATATAGCAAAGGTGACAAGGGGCAACCTTGCCTGGTGCCCCTTCGAAGGGCAAAAGATGCAGACACTCGGCCATTGACCGTAACATTGGCAAGTGGATTAGCGTACAGAAGCTTGACCCATCTAATAAATTCAGGGCCAAACCCGAACTTCGTCAGCACCGCCCACAGGTAATTCCATTCAAGGGAATCAAAAGCCATCGTCGCATCCGGGGACGCCAAGACGGTCGGCTCCCGGAGCGCGCTGATCCTTGCCATACCCGCGTGAAGCCTCCTAAGATTAAGGGTGGTATTGCGGTAAGGAATAAAGCCCGATTGGTCCGGATGGACCAAATCGCTAATCGCACCCACCAGCCGATTGGCCAATAGTTTAGCCAGGATCTTAGGCTCGGCGTTCAACAAAGGGATAGGGCGATATGACCGGCAGAGGTCTCTGGGCTTCCCTTCCTTGTGAATGACCACTATGGTGGCCAGCCTTTGGTCCGGGGGGAGCTCACCCATCTCGCGCGCCTCAAGGAACATGTTCCGTAGGGGCGGAGCAATGCCGTCAGCCTTTATTTTATAAAGCTCCACCGGGAGGCCATTAGGGCCGGGTGCCTTGCCGGACCTTAAAGAGCGTATCGCAAGTGCGACCTCGTCCGCCGTTATACCCCTATCCATGTCGTCGCGTTCGGTGTCCGACAGACACGGAAGGTCCATCTCTTCAAGATGGGCTGCAGAGTCCGCCTCGGACATGACAGAAGCCGAGGTATATACGGACTCAAAGTAATTGGCGAAGACCGTGACTATAGCGCTGGGATCGGTGACGGCCAAGCCGTCCTTCCCCAGCACCTCGGGGACCACCCGGGAGGCCATCTCCTTCTTGTCAAGCCACGCAATAAGCTTGCCTGCCTTGTCCCCGACATCGTAGATCCTCCCTTGCTGTTCTCTGCCCATTGCCCTGGCAGCGTCAGTAGCAGTGGCCCGGTACTCCGACTGCTTAAGTGAGAGAGCGTGGAGCAGGGTAGGCGTCGGATCAGTCTCCAATTGGGAGTCAAGGTCCTCAATCTCTGATTCCAACCGCACCACATCCTCGTCTCTACGTCTGCGCACCTCGGCTATTAAGGAGAAGGCTTCACCTCTCAAGACACTTTTAAAGGCCTCCCATAGGGACATGGCCGACGCTACCGAGCCCGTATTTTCAGAAAAGTAGAGCTCAATGGCTTTAGCCAGGAGGTCACGAGTCTTAGGGTTACGGAAGTACCACGGATTGACGGGCACCACCCTCGTAGCCACTACGATGTCAAAGTCAAAGGACACCCAGACCGGGGAATGGTCCGAAATGCCCCTGGCCATCAAACAGGCCTCAGAGACGGCCGACGCGTGGGCAGCCAATGCCAGAACATAGTCAATCCTGGAGAGGCTACCATGCGCTCCGGAGTGAAAGGAGTACTGCCTTGAGCAGGATGAAGCAGTCTCCAGCAATCAATAAGCCCCATGGTATCCAAGAAGTCAGGAAGCCAGGACTGCGCGCTCCGAAGATCTCTGGATGGATGACGGTCTAAAGTCCCAGATCCAACTGCATTAAAGTCACCACCAACTATAAGCAAACCTTCAGGCAGACTCAATATGGCGTCCCCAAGATCTTGAAACGTAGTCGTTTGCAAACCAGGGGGGACGTAAACAGAGACCAAGACCAGGGTACGCCCCTCCCACCTACCCGTGACGGCGACATAGCGTCCCCTCTCATCAATCACGCTGGATTCCACCTCAAACGGGAGTGACATGCGCACCATAATCCTCGCCCCACGGGACCCCGAAGAGAACCCCGAGTGTGCCACCATTTTGAAACCTTTTCTATTGAGTGCGTGGCACGTATTCCCAATCAGATGAGTTTCTTGTAACAGGATGACATCAGGCATGCATCTCTTAAACATTTGCAGCACCACCCCTCGCTTAATACGATCACCCAGCCCATTAACATTCCAACTCAGAACATTTAACTTCTTACCCCCCATCGTCAATGTAGAGGCCCATGCCAGCCCTGCACGGTGGCGTCGCTACAACAGAATCAACAGCAGAATAATTGCCTTGCCAAGAAATAGGAAAAAGAGAGAAAAAGAGAACACATAGAAAACAAACAACCCATCCACCCCCCACCCTGTACCCCTGCATTAGACTAAAGAGCCCCCCCTGTCGCCCCAAAAACTACTCTACGAAAAGCCCCTAGAGGAGAAAGGATGTTGACCTATCCACCCCCCCCCCCCATTTCCCCCGTTCATAGATCAAGGATAGCAGCAAAAATACAATATTTTGTAACTAACTGCCTGGGCAGACTCATCGTCCAAACATGGTCCAAAGGGACCTTCTACTCCTGAGGATCGGGGCCACCAGCTGCCCCCTCCGACTGTTCCTCGGGTTCCTCCCGGCGCTGAGGCAAAGTGTCCAGCCAGTCCCCGGCCACTTCAGGCATGTCGAAGAACAATGCACGGCCATCATGTTCAATGCGTAATATCGCAGGGAACAGCATGGTGTACTTCATCCCCAGCTTGCGCAGTCTACGTTTCACGCCCTTGAAACTTTGCCTTCGATTCTGCACCGCTTGGGTGAAGTCCGGGAAAAAGTTAACGTCAGCATTTTAAAACTTCAGCGGCCCACCTCTCCTCGATGCCTGCAGGATAGCGTCCCTGTCCCTAAAGTTGAACACCCGGGCGATGATAGGACGCGGAGGGGCCCCTAGCTTCGGGCGGCCTCGGGCAGTCTATGAGCTCGCTCCACCGAGAAAAACTTGCTGAGGCCACCGGGGGCCAGATGGTTTCTGGACCAAGTCCTCGACAAAGAGATCGGTGGCGGTTTCCTCGGCTCCCTCCGGGACACCTACAATTCGGACGTTCTGGCGCCTGGCCCATCCTTCAAAATCATCAAGCCTGCGGGCAAACAGCGAGTTCGCAGCTTTTAGGTCGCGGATCTCCGATTGCAGGTCCGTTACGTCCGAGGTCAGGCTCGACGATTTTATGTCGAGTGACTTAGTCTTGCCGAGATCGGCCCTGATCAAGTTGATCTCAATAGCCAGCGTGTCGACCTTGTTCGTAAGTACCTCATGTTGCTTGTGTATCTCTCCTTTGATGCCCGCAATAGCGCCCATGACGTCCCGGAGGGTTGGGGCTGAGTCGTCCGGCGACACATCCTGTTGCATGTCCTTAGGCCTCGCGGTGATTCCGGGCGAACCCTTTGGGTGGGCATAGCGGTCAGTTTTGGTGGACTGAGAGAAAGATGGTTTTCTGCTGACCCGGGGCTTCCCTCTGTCTGAATCACCTCTGCCAGCCATGTTAGGCAAGAAGCCACTTCGGTCGGGAAGACCCCCTGGCCCTTGTCGGATCACCAAGTCGGCAGGCGGTAGCAGTCGTGCTCACCGTTCTGTCAGCTCCAACAGTCTCCAGAGTAACACAGGTGACACTTCGAGGTGGGACAGTCTCTCACTCCTCAGACCACCGCCGTGCAGCAGCTTCGCAGTCGCCCATACAAGGCGTTGTCGTCCCCAAACTTCCACACGGTGTAACTCCACCTAGGGACCTTGGATCTTCAATCGGAAAACGAGTCCCGTGTCAGCAGCAGTTCAACAACATGTTCCCACTTCCGTGGGGCAGGATAGGCGACAGGATTAATTCGGAGGATCGGAGGGTCTTCGGAGCTCCGAGCTCACGCGGCCATCTTGGTTGCCCGCGAAGCTCCTCCCTCCATTTTGAAGGATTTTTATGTGTCATTGTAAGTGACATCACAGTGTGTGACATCGCACATGACCTCGCAGGAAGTGATATCACAAAAAATGACATCAGATTCTATGACCTCTCATACGTTAAGTGGTTCTATCATGAGTACATGTGAGCGCATTACAATATTTAACAAATAAGATTTTGCGTTGGAGCTGGGTCAAAAAAAGTGATGCAACACCGGCGCAAGATCTTGGCCTCCACTTAGACATTTATTAATTCAAACTCTGGAGAAATGTGGCAGTAAATCTGTTCTGCTTAATTGGTTACTAAGTTTGCATTTTAAAATATCTCATGGGGCTAAGAGACCTGCTGCTGAGATCAATATGTATCAAGTAAATCTGAGGAAATAATGGTGAGATAATTCTGGAGGTTAATGCACTTGCTGGAGAGACAAGGATTTTGTCTAGTTCCAGTTTTTAATCAGAGTGGCATAGAGGGTTAATATGTCTCCCACAGAGCACATCATGTGACACACGGATGATAGATTTTATTTTATGTCGCTGAGTAAGTGGGGAACTGCATTTGACAAAGAGATCCTTTAAGTGCTTGTGTTTCATACATTGTAATCTTTCGAATATTGCACCGTAACCTATTAATTAAAGCACATGTGACTCCTACACCTTTTAACACTCACTATCTTATGGAACACATCCTGTAAAAGGATTTACACATATGTTTTATTGTTAAAGTATAATGTGTATGAGTGATGTACAGCGCTCCAACACCCGGGATGGGGTTGAGTAGCGCTATAAAAAAAATAAGACAAAATAGTGGTATTTCAATTATTTGTGTAAGTATTAGGACAGACTAACACATCTGTCACAACGTAACCCAGATGCGTGCTTAGACTACGACTAATGCTAATTTGTTTTAATGTTCCAGGGTGAGTTTCAACTGCTTAAAATAAACATTTAAGCAGAACAGTAGCCTTTGAGTGACTGAATTGCGCAGGTAGCGTGAATAAGGTCAGGTCGGTGCTTGGGAAGTGCAGGATGCAGACAGCAATAAACAAACGACTTCTCTCCCTTTGTCCTGAAGTGCAGACTGCAGGCAGCCGGGGTAGCGAGAACGAGGTGTGAAATGATTCCTGGAGCTTTGCAGCACACAAAAGCTAAAGTCACACAGGTTAAGTAAAGGGCCATTGGCACGTCAAAGCACTAGTGATTTTTACGTGTCAATGGCCCAGAAACTAATAGGAGAGAGAGGGCAAGTTATTTCGTCCCCTCGTACTCCCCCCCCCCCCTTGCCCCCCGTGTCCCCCCCACTAGAAAATCTGGGAGGGATATGTCCCCCGCGTCCCCCACACTTCCTACGCCCATGTTCCCTAAGATGCAAGCCAATGAGAGTCACAATAAAGCTAGTCAATGTTAAGCAGTTTTGTGACCTAAAGTAAGTATTGTCATTGTCTACAATAGCAGCCAGCTAAAAGCCTAGGCAGGACTTAAAACTTAGTTGATAGATTATGAATGAAATTAAATGAAATGAGAATTTATAAAGCGCAAACTGTCACTCCTAACAGAGTCTCCTGGCGCTAACAACAACAAGTCAGGAAGGTGACATAAGCCTAGATAAGCTTTTGGCAGTAATCAATTGGTAGGCCAGAGATCCACGCTTTTAGCTGTTTTCTGAACTGCCCCTCTTGTTTAGTGGCCCTAAGCCATCTGATTTTTCCTTTCTGGCGCCAGGATACCCGTAGGGTGACAGATGCGCGGTATAAATATTAAATACAATACAATACAATACAATAAGCTCATTGGGCATGCTGTTCCAAGCTTTGGCTCCTAGGACGGTCGCTGACCTTCCGCCTCTGGTGACTAACCTAAATGCTGGGATACTGAGCAGGTTGGCTGTGGTCGACCTTAGTGTTCTTGTCGGGTTGTATGGCTTAAATCTAACTGCAGGCACTTTACTTCAGTGAAGGGCAGACGAGCATGAGTCAGTCTTCAACTTTCTGGAGAAAGTCTCTGCATGGCTCCTCAACAAAATCATCCAAGAAATACTCTCTAATATTGTCCCACTTCATACAGATATAGGGGAAGGGTCATACAGCGACCTTACTTTTACACTCCCAGACCTGCAGGGTGTGTAACTATCAAGTGACCCTATGTCTGGTGGAACGCTGTCAGATCATCATCACTGTTTCACTAATAAAACTTTGGCAGAGGTAACTAAGGTAAAATTTGTAGTGGAAACGTAAAACTACAATTAACAAAACGCAAAGAGCTGTTGGTGCAAAAGTGAGAACAGTATGGGGGTATCACGTGCTACCCAGGACCACTTGGAAACCGCTCTTCTTTGTGCCCAGGCTCTGGTGAAAGGATCCAGAGGACGGGGTATATTTCATAGAAGCCAGGATCAAGACCATTTACGAGGTTTCCCTGGTGGGACCGCTTCCTTAGCAACTGCAATTGTCCCGAGAATCAAAGCTATACATGCGTAATCTGCTGGCCCGGGCTACCATGATTACAGAGGCTGCCTGGCGAATGCCCACGCGCCCAAGTGTCTCTGCAAAAGACGTCGTGATAGAGTGAACTACAAGGGTCTTTCAGGCGTCTCTGGAGAGCGCTATCAAAGGCGGTTATCGCGTCTTTGAATGTGGCTGACATTCTGAAACCGCGCAGAGGCGTGTGGGAAATCAGGATCATTCCCGGCAGCCCGAGCTTCTGGCAACATGGTCACGTGGTCGCCTGTTCAGCGGCCGAGCACGACAAGCCACGCCACTGACCCCGTGCCGTCCCAACAGCCTGTCAGATCGTTTAGATTGCCTGGCCTTCTGCCTCTTTACTGCATTGGCCCGTTTACCTTTGCCATTAAATACGAGGAGCTTTACATACATCTTATCACACAAATAAAATACGACAACAAAGTGTATTTGAATGTTTTCTCTTCCAAACAAAAGCTGTTTTCTATGTCATCAGCGTTATTATAATCAAGGCCAGTGGAATCACGGGGCAGGGGAGGCCCGAATTATGCAGCAGGGTTCACTAAATTAAGTGGCACGGAAAGAAAAATTATGTGGCATCATACGCACATTTTGTGATTTTGTGTTAGTATTGGTTCATTATTTTGTTGCTTTCATGCAATGTAACACTATTTGGGAATAGATTTCACCTATTAGTATCATGCTATTACCCAAATACAGTCAACCTTTGCGAGGGCCTTTCCACTGCGCGGGAACACGTTGCTACGTTTTTAGTAACCTTTGTTCTGCTTGAGATAGAAATACATTGGGTTTTTTGTGCTAACATCTGCAGACCATACAGCAGGCGATGTATTGTGTGGCAAATGCAACACATCCATAATTATGAGTCAAAAGCTGCATCCGCAGAATCACATAATTCCTGTAATAGATACAAGTAACTTGGGCCACTTATATATACATTTGACCCATCCAGGGACATTGTGTACCATCATTTATTCTTCATTAAGCAAGTAAAACGAAACCATATTTACACCGACCAAAAGTGTAAAATTGTTTTGAACCTGTCTGTGCTAATATTTTTGCATATTTGCAAATGTCAGTGCACACATGACCTCCATCGGTGCAGTCCATGGAATCTAGTATTGTTTTTTTACATAGCACTAGGGCACCAACCTTTCTAAGCATTGATAAAAGGTACCCCTTTTGCCAACCATACCTGTGCTCATTTTATTATCTTGATTATTGCAAAATGTTGATTAATCCACTACAAGAATTGAACCTGAGAATTAAAAACTGCACACTATCCTGTACAGGAGCAGGAGCATTATCCCACAGAGCTGCTTTACACACTAAGCACATTTTGTATATTAAAATTGTGCAGCCAAAAAAGAATTACATTCAAATTGCATGTCCTTCAAGATAAAGTAGTTCTAACAATGTCACGTTGGATTGTAGGAAATTCAGTCATATAGGCGCAAAGAAGAAGGTCAGAGCATAAAGATCCAGCACCAGACGCTACAATGTGTTGTGGCCTCTATGTCCTTACAGCAAATCGGTGCACTGAGTCTGGGATGTGACCCACATACATCCCATAAAGGCGGTATACAGACCACCACAGACAAATAAACACAGATGACCCTGCACTCGGAAAACACAAGTGAACTATTTGTGAAGGCAATTGTACACCATATTATAAGAACACTTTGTTCTGTTCTTATAATATGGTGTAAAATTGCCTTCACAAATAGTTCACTTGTTTTTTTCGAGTGCAGGGTCATCTGTGTTTATTAGGAAATCTCTTCTGTTAGGGAAGAAGACCATGCCTGGCCTCCTCACTTGAGAAAGCAAAAACAACGCTCTCCGTTACACAAGTTCAATAACTACTGCAAAGACAATTGTTCGACTGGAATAATTTATCTAGTACTTGGTCACTACTTACTGAACAATCTGTCTACGAACCATACACAACAAAATACCATCAGTATAACATACACTCACACAATGGCGTCTCCACTTCAATTGATGATTCCCCTCTCAGACCTATGGGATGATTTCTATGTTGGTGGACATGGAACTCCATTGCAAACACCCACCCGATTTTTGGTTGGAAGAACCACCCACTTTCCCTCCATGGAGTACATCTTGGTTTTGTATATGCAAAGCTTTCTTGGAATGGGGCCGTCGGAGGTAGGGCATGACATCACCTGCCCTAATTAAAGTAGACTGGGTTATACCCTTTCTTTTCTGTCCATCACCACCATGTAAACGGTTTTTTATTTATTTTTTATTTATTTATATCCGTTTATCACCACATATCACAGTACAGTGTAAGCATTGGTATGTAGCCATATAACATTTACTTCTTGCAATATGGAACGTTCCGAAACCTAACCCTTCCCCTCACACTCCCCCCTCCCCCCAACCCCCCCCCAATATCCACATGACAAATCACCTTCATGAGCTGAGTGTTTCTTAATTACATGACCATTTTAGAGTCCGACCCCGACATCGTCACATCCTGGGGTCCATTGTACAAAAGTCCTGGAGTAAAGGCAGTCCTGAGAGTTCCACCCACTATTCAGAATTCCATCCTCCCCTCAGTGCCACACCTCCCGATCCTCCCAACCTCCATCCTCCTGGTTAGCTCACCTTCTCCTCACCCCTCAGCAACAGCCGTGTCCCCTCCCTCACCTATGCTGCTCGTGTCTTCTTCCTCCTGTTGCCCTCTAAGGTAAGAAAGCAATGGGCCCCAGATGTCTTTTGGCCGGGATTTCATCGGCAGTTGTTCTGCATATGCCTGCAAGTGTTCCTGCCGGGTAGTCATGTCGTGAATCCATTCCTTAAATTTGGGCGCCCTGCCCCTGCCCCATCTGCACGCCACTTGTCTACGCGCAAGTAATATGCCCATGAGTAGGAATTTGCGATGCGGGGTGTTGATATCCAGTACCAGTCCTAGAAGGGCAATGATGGGATGCAGTTCGATGGTGAGTTGCAGCATAGCAGTGAGCCCTGCAAACACCTCCCCCCAATACTCTGCAGCTTTAGGGCAGGTCCATGCCAGGTGTATAAAGTCTGCCGGGCCCTGTCGGCATCTAAGGCATCTATCATCTTCCTGAAGGCCTAAACTGTAGCGTGCAGGCGTGTGGTACAGCCTATGTAAAAATTTGAAATGTAGCATGCGCAGTCTACTGCTCCCTGAGACCAGCTCCGTCTGCTGACATGCCAGTTCCCATTGCTCACCAGTGAGTGGTTCAATCAGATCTCTATCCCATGCCGACCGGGTTCTGGCCTGCGAACGAGGAGGATGTGAACGGACCATTGCGTACAGCATAGAAGTGACATGCCCTGGTGCCTCTGCCTCCAGTAGCAGGTGCAGGGAAGTGTAGACCTCCGGCTCCTTTGGGAATTCAGGGGACGTGGCGCGCACACTCTGTTTGAGTCTGGTGTATATGAATGTATCCATGAACATGTAGGGATTCTCCCCAAAAAACTGTTCTTTGGTGCGGAACACCCCTTCGTGATACAAATCTCCCCAGGTGAAGTATTGCAGTCTGGTCAATAGATTTTGGCAAATTTTCTCAGTCGTCGCCTGCAGATACGGGCAGTTACTCAGCGGTTTTCTAGGGGAGTATAACTGGGGAATTCCCTCCGCCTTTGCCAGCCAATGCCATGCTTTGACTGTACAGTCCACAGTAGTAGGGTCTTTGTCTCGCTCTTTGTGTGGTGTAAACAGATAACCGGACGGTGGGACTGGCGCCATATGGCCATCCTCCACTGCCAGGTGGGGCTTGTGGGGGGGGGGGGGTGGAACCAGTACACAGCAAACTGCGCCTGCGCACTATGGTAATACTGTTCGAAATCAGGCATATCAAATCCGCCATGCCTATACGGGAGTGTGAGGGTATCTAATTTCAGTCATGCCTGCTTCCCTCCCTATATTAATCGGACAAGCTGTGTTTTTAAAGTTGCGAAGAAGTGTGCCCCCGGATGGTAGGGTATGTTGATGAACAAATACAGAAATTTGGGAACTATCACCATCTTAATTAAGGAGATCCGTCCGGCCATCGCTAAGGGAAGTTTAAGCCAGCTTGTTATATTATCCGTCACCTTAGTCATGGCCCGGCCGTAGTTCGTCCTCATTAATGCTTCTTTGTCCCGGGATACATATATCCCCAGATATTTAAAGTCCTCTGTTTCCCATTGCAGTGGGTAGTCCAGGGGGTGAGGGGGTGTACCTTCGGTTAGTGGGAAGACTTACGCCAGTTCATCTGCACATCCGCAATCGCCCCAAATTTAGTGATTTCCCTCAACACCGTATTTAAGTTCTCGTGGGGGTTGCGGATATATAGGGTGATATCGTCGGCGTAGAGGGAAACCAGCACCTGTCTGGAGGGGTAAATGAGGCCTCTTTGGTTATGGTTTTGATGCAATTTGGCCGCCAGGGGCTCAATGGCGATTGCAAACAGGACAGGAGACAGGGGGCATCCCTGTCTCGTCCCTCTTGATATGGGAAAAGGTTCCGACTTAGCCCCATTAAGGAGTACCCTGGCAAATGGCGCAGTATAGAGAAGTTTGACCCATTGGACAAACTGGTCCGGCATCCCCATGTATACTAGGGTCCCAACTACATAATCCCATTCTACTGAATCAAACGCTTTGGTGGCGTCTAAAAAGACCGCCACCGTCGCGCATCTGGGATCTATGTCCTGAATGACTGCCAGCAGGGTCCGGAGATTATGGTCAGTGGCCCGGTTGGGTACAAAGCCCGCCTGATCAGGTAGCACAATCTTTTCTAGGAGAAGATTTAGCCTAGTGGCCAATACCTTGGTGAGGATTTTAGTGTCGCTATTGAGGAGCGACAGCGGTCGAAAGGAGTCACACAGGTCAGGCGATTTGACAGGTTTGAGTAGTGATAAAATATGTGCCTCCCTCATGGTGTCAGGTAGGGTGCCCTCCTCCAGCGCCTCGTAAAAAACATCCTTAAGAATGGGAGCCAAAATGTGTACATATGTTTTATGAAACTCTATAGGAATCCCATCTGAGCCGTGGGATGCTCATTATGGCTTCCGTAATCTCATCTACTTCAAGATCTTATGCTAAGAATTTTTGTTGCACGTCTCCCAGCCACGCAAGTGCCACGTCTTCAAAGTACTCCCCCAGGGTCAACGCATGCTGCCTCTGTGTTGTATACAGTTTCTTATAGTATTCAGTCAGGGTGGTTACCTGGTCTGGGAGGGATCTGCTTGTTGTACCCTGCTCTGTTCGCAATTCAGTGACGTAGTTACGGAAACGCGGGGGTCTGATTGCACCCGCCAGCGATTTCCCTGGCCTGTCCCCTTCCCCATATATTCTGGCTGCACTCTGTTTCCCTCGGAATCTACTCTCCCTCTCGGCATTCTCCACATACTCCGACATCTTATCCCGCAGAGTTGCTCTCAATGGCCCTGGGTCAGTCTGGCTAAGTAGCTCCCTTTCCAGTGTCTTCATCTCAGCCTCTAGGGTGTTCAACGTGTGTCGCAAATCCTTCAGGATCCCTCCCCCCTTGGAGATACACCACCCCCTCACGGTCACTTTGAACGCCTCCCAAACAATAGTAAGGCTTGTCCCTGACCCTTTGTTTCTAGGGAAAAATTCCATAATCTCCTGCTCTATCTCCGCCTTAAAGGCAGCGTCCTGCAGGTGCAAAGTATTGAGTCTCCAATTGAGAAAAGGTGCCAAATCCACCGGGGGTTTCACTTCTACCTTCACGGGGGAATGATCTGAAAATGTCTTAGCCAGGTGTATCGCCTCTTCCACCCTATGTACCATCCCTTGTGCGACAAGTACGTAGTCTAACCTGGACCAGGTGTTGTGTATGGCTGAGTGGGACGTGCCTTCCTTCCTCGAGGGGTGTAATTAGCGCCAGGCGTCCACTAATCCAACATCGTCTATGATGTCTCGGAAGGTGCGCTGGGAGGCATTGTAGTGGGCAGCCGTGGCATGCGATCTGTCCATGTCTGGGTGTGCTACCGTATTAAAATCCCGCCCCATATAACGTACCTGCACCCCAGTGTTTGTATTTTACCCTGGAGCAGGAGCATGTAGTGTGGATCGTCTACATTTGGCCCATAATAATTCACAAGGACGATGTCATGCGCTTGAAATGTGCCCCACAACAGACAATATCTCCCCTCGGGGTCTATGTCTGTGCCCCCTTCCACAAATCTAACTCCTTGTTTAATGAGTATAGCTACCCCTCTAGCATAAGAGGAGTAGGAGGCATACCAGCTATGGGAGGCCCATCGGGATGTAAATCTAGGGTCACCACCCTTCGCTAGGTGTATCTCTTGTAGGAACGCTACATGTATGTGGTGCCTGTCTAGGTATCCCAGTATCTGCCTACGTTTTCTGGGGTCGTTAAGGCCCCGCACATTCCACGACACAATGGAGAGACTTGTGTTATCCTTACTCCCCTCGCCCAGTGATAGGGGTGTAATCGTGGTGGTCAGGATTTTGAGCGCTTCCGCTCCGCCCCAGCTCAAAGTGTGTCATGTCCGTAGTACTCCAGTTGCTCGCCCCTCCACAACACCCACACCGGCTGCCCCAACTTGCCAGGAAAAAACGACCCTCACCCCCCAAACATTCCCCTGAGCCATAGTGCCCAGGCAAGAAACCCCCAAACCTCTAAACACATAAGTTAACGAGGGGTAATGCCCTTGATGGGGGCCGCTAGGGGCTCCCGCCTGTTCCACTCTTCCTCCTTATCTCACCCATCCACAACCTCCAGGGTCTCAGGGGTCGATCTGACGGGACGGAGGTGAGCGGCCGGGAGCCAATATGGGCCATCAAGTCAATAGGAGCGTTCATACATCACCAGTCCACCAACCATTTTTGCGATGCCATGAGGTACACCATCGCAGGCCCGATGCCACACAGTCCCCTTGTCTCAGGAAGGTTCCGATAGAGGAGAATGAGAGCGCGATCGGCGTCTTGCACCTGCTTCCGGGAAAGTTGACTGTCTGTCTCGCTTTAGGAAGTCTTCCGCTTGTTGGGGTGTCATGAAGATATGTTGTCGACCACGATGATGAATCCGCAGTCTCGCCGGGTACAGCATTGCATACTGAATACTGCGGGATTTTAGCTGTTTTTTCACCGCCAGAAACTTTCGCCGGGCCTCCTGCACTGCTTGGGTGAAATCAGGGTAGAAGGACAGGGTGGTGTTCTCGTATTTCACGTCTCCCTTTTCTCTTGCCAGCCACAGTAATGTATCCCTGTCGCAGTAGTTCAGGAACCTCATTATGATCGGGCGCGGTGCTGCTCCCGGAGGGGGTTTCGGCGCCAAGGAGCAGTGCGCCCGTTCAATCACTAATTGCGCAGAGAAGGAATCTCTCCCGAAGAGGTCAATCAGTAAGCGCTCCATGTAATCTTCCAGCCGCCCCGTGTTAGTCGTTTCGGCACGGCCCAGCATGCGAAGGTTATTCCTCCAAGAACGAGATTCCAATTCCTCATTCTTGTCTGCAACGAGTTGTAGGAGTTTTCCATTTGCGCCACGTGCTGCCTGCTGGTGGTTGCCCCATCTTCTGAGTCCGACACCCTCTGCTCCGCCTCCTTTAGCCGCTCTTCATGTCCATCCAATTTTGCAACTACATTGTCCAGTCGATTATTCATGGAGTCGATTTTGGAGTCAATGGAGGTGAGGCTTTGCTGCATGCTCACCAGGAGGGTCTTCCAGCCTTCCTCCCGTGTCTCCGGTGGGTCTTCGTCTCCCTGGCCTTTGGGGCCTGATCCCGGAGTCCTACGTGTGTCGAAAGGCAGCTTCGATTGCTGCGGTTCCGTCTTACCCATGGTGCAGGGCTACGCACGGTATGAGCGCGGTGAGTGGGGGGGGAGAAAAGCTGTCTCAATGCCGTACGTCGCGCCCTTCACTGATAGCCTAAGTCTGTCGCTCTTGAGTGTCTCCTCCAGGTATCTTTCAAACTGTCCAGCCGGAGCAAGCAAGGTTTCACATCCGCCCAGTACCTGCGAATGAGGCAGGGTCTGCAGCCCTTCGCCCTGAGATGGCTGTCCGCGGGTCCCGCTGAATCACGGCGTGGAGGTTCCTTGTTCACTGGATAGTTATTTTGTCCTCCGTGTGGTTGGCGGGCAGTGCCCCTTCCTCTAATGGTGCTTGCACCTCCTTCTGGGTATCAATACAGGCGGATGGGGGTGGGGTCTCAAGGCTCACCAGTGAGTGCCCCCCCCCTTGTGTGTGGTGCCCAGCCGGGGCAATGCAGGCCGTTCTGCCTCCAGGCGACAGTGCTCCTCAGTTAGCACAGGGATTATGCTCGGCCTCCAAGCCCAGTATGACTGTGGGTCCCGCAGAGTCGTGGGCAGTGGTTTCCCTCTCCCGGGCAAGGCAATGTGTCCTTCTCTAAGATGGCGGACAGCGCCCCTCTGTCTCACAGCGTTTTACTCTCTGTCCGGCTTGTAATGCAGGCTAGCTGTAGTAGGGGTCTCAATGCATGCCCAAGAGCCCACCCTCAGTATGCAGTGCCCAACCGAGGTGAGGTGGGCCGCGTCACCTCCAGGCGCCAGTGTCCCACAGTAGTCCCTGGGTCCCGCGCAGCCTCTGATCACAAAATGGAGGTCTCGCCTATTGCCTTAGTAGCGCTGCACCCTCTCTTCCGTTATCGTGGCCCCCGGGTATGCCAATGCTCCAGCCCTGCCGTCGGAAGTTGTCTCCATGGCACTGACCTGCTCCGGTCCTCGGGGCTGCCTCCGGTCTGCTACTCGGCCCCAACGGTGCCTCCTGTATGTCCGCCACGAGCTGAGATGTCCGGGGGGGCTTGCACGTCTTTCTCCCCCGGTTCGACTGCTGCGTTAGGCGGTCAGGAGTGGGCTCTATCGGCGCAAGTGTTGTGGGCGCCTGGCCGGCCTACCGCTGTCCCTGATGGATCCACGTTCCTCCTACAGGCCGGCCTGTGCAGCCCCAGCCTCGCGCAGACTCACAGGCCGCTCCGGGGGTCTGGCGCTATCTGCACCTCTGGACCGCTTCGCTCCTTCCACCCAATATCTGTCTCGCCGTACCTGGCACCGGGCTTAGACTTTCCTCACGGCTGCAGTGGGTCTTCAACATGTTATTGGCGGTATTTGCGGCGTTTCACTATCAGGCAGGATGAGGGTTATGATGGTGGTTTCTCCCGGCTCAGCTGGAGCTCTACGCAGAGGCAGCCATTAAGGTTCAGCGCCACCTAGCGCCCCCCACCATGTAAAAGTTGGAGATGATGAACAAAAAAACAAAAACAAATAATGACCACCCTAAACCCAGGGAAAATACTCCCTGTTTGGGTGTGTGTGTGTGTGTGGGGGGGGGGGGGGGGGGGGGGAGGTGAGTTGCTAGTGTTTTGTTTTTAATACAAAACTCCCATTTTGGGAGTTTGCGTTTGAAATGCAAAATTTGGCTAAGGTTTGGTGGGCAGACATCAAAACTGACCATGGCCATCCTCTAACCTTTTTAGGTCGAGCCTAGCGGCAGCACACATTCACTGCTCACTCTGCGAGGAATGCTGTATTTAGGGTCTGCACTAAAAGCCCCGCCCACTCTCCGCACATATTGGACATTGTCTTATGTCATTGTCCTCCGTAAATGCTGACTTCTGATTTGTACATAGGCTTGTTAGTCCTTCCTTTGTACTCCTTGTCTGCTTTGGTTACCGCCCATAACGACTGGACCTTTTCCTTGGCTTGTTACACGGTCTGCGTTATCTAGTGGGTGAGCACTATTTTCTTTAATGTTCTTTTCCTATTCCACCCACACAACGCCGCAGCCCTCTTTCACACTGTTGTTACGTTTTTGTTTTTAAATTGCAGAGGGGTCTGCTTTGCGTTTGCTCCACTTTTTTTTATTTAATTGGCAGTGCTGCAGCCCTCTTTTACATTTTTGTACATATTATTTATACTTTGCAGTGTGGTTCGCTTTTGGTTTAGCGGCCGCGCAGCTTTATTTAATTAATTTTCAGTGTAGTCCGCTTTCACTTTAGTGGCCACGCTGCTTTATTTTACTTACACATAAATAATTGGCGAACTTGTTGGATGTTCTGCTGTCAGTACGGCAGCCAGTGAGCCTTTAATTTTCAAATCCCTACAGTGAAGGTAAGCGCATTTGCAAGGCAGCACCACACTTTTTGCTGAGCCCTTAAAGGGGAGGTCTTATTCTGTGGTGGAGAGCCTCAGCAAGGCCTACCAGTGCAAGGGGTTCTCCCTTCTCTGCACAGAGTCCTCAGACCAATAGGAAGAAGTTGGCACAGAAACTCGAATAGAAAATAGAAGATTTATTAAAGCTCATGAGCTGGAACTACATTCACACAACACCCTTCAGTAATGTATGAAGTAGCACCCTGAATGGAAGGAGCTTGGTCCTTTTATACCCACACAGGGGCTCAAATGAAGGCGGTACAAGTACAAAATGCTGGTTTTAGGTACATATAAGGTCATACAGAAAATGCACAGTCAACAAGTGGGAGGAGCTAACAGTTGCTAATTCTGGTGAACACATCCTGACAGTTACAGGCTGGGGACAGCTGCAAGGACAGCTGCATGCTCAACTGAGCATGTGCGAAGCAGAATAGGTTAAATATATCTCGTCTCTAGGCAGATTTCAAGAGCAGTTAACAGGAAGGTAGGACAGAGCCCATGGCGAGCAGATGGTAGCACATGGCAAACAAAATGGTTGACAGAAATGCAAAATGGATTCCACAAAACGGACAAGATAGTCTCTAAATACAGGATGGCTTCTGCTAATGCTAACCTAATCGCTGCCAAAATACAACAGACGACCCTTTTAGCATTAGCTGAAGACAGTCGTTTATCTGGGGTAATCTAGATATGCATCCTGTACATTGATGCTTATAATCTCAATGATCTCTTTATTTAGCATTTGTTGTTCTTTTATTTCTGCAATATTTCTCTTGGCAGGTGTACAAGCAATGATGCACATCGAGCAAAGCATAGGACCACACTATATACAAGTACAGCATGTAAATATTATCGCCAACAGTATACATAAAATAGTCAGTAGTTTCCACCCCCAAGTAGCAAATAGTGTCCAGAACCAGGTAGAAAAAGTTCATGAACTCTCACTGGCCTTTAGGCGACTAGCTATTCCTGGCAAAAGGTTTGCGACAAATTTATCGACAAACAGATGCCTACCCGTGTCATCTGTCAATGACTGGCCACTAAAATCTTGGAATGCCTCCTCAAAACGTGTAAAAAAATCTGAAACCGATTCATCTGCCTTTTGCTTACACTACGTTAATACAGTCCAATCTATCTTTTTAGGGGGAATAATCGTCTTTAACTTAACTAGTATAGCTGTAGGAAGATCTAAAATCAATTTACATGGTTTCTGTGCAGGCTCCCGCTCTACATCCATTTGTTCTAACTCTTTCCATAATGCCCCAAAATTTGCACGATCATTAACTTTACGCACAGTTCTCCACATGTCAGGCGGCAATATCAATCCGAAAAACAAATCAATATCAGGCAAAGTGCAAGGGGTTCTCCCTTCTCTGCACAGAGTCCTCAGACCAATTGGAAGAAGTTGGCACAGAAACTGGAATAGAAAATAGAAGATTTATTAAACCTCATGAGGTGGAACTACATTCACACAACACCCTTCGGTAATGTATGAAGTTGCACCCTGAATGGAAGGAGCTTGGTCCTTTTATACCCACACAGGGGCTCAAATGAAGGCGGTACAAGCAGGCCCGGACTGGTGACTCCGGGCACCGGGCAATCCCCCGGTCGGCTGGAGGGTTTTGGGGGCCGGTTTTTCCGAAAAGGGGGCCGGTTTTGTGTCTGGGGGCCGATTTTGCCCCTGCGGCGGCAGCGTGCGGTCACTCACAGGCTTTGTTCAGAGTAGGGCAGGGGCACCGGCCGGCACGCACTCGCACATAATTTGCATGCAAGCGCTGCAAGCCTGATTGTTTGTGTATGTGCACAGTGCACTGCAGTGTGCAATTTGCAAGTCGGGTCCGACTCTGACTCCGTCCGTAACCATTTTACTGTTAGCCTAACAGTAACATAAACACATGGGGGAGGAGGGGGGAGGTGCCAGTGCGCAGCGCGCAGAATTATGCCTTCCCCCTCCTCTGCCGCGTCTGCGCGCAGCGCGCCTCAGTAGGGTGCGTCACTGCGGCTGGTGTCATTCTCCTCCTTCCCACATGCGCATTGGCACTTACTGCGCGTGACTGACGAGAGGAGCGAGCAGCCTGCAGCCAGTCGGTGCGCACGTCCCGCCAGGCCCATAAATTAATTTTACCAGGCCGGCGCCCCCTAGGCCTAGCCCGACCCCCCTGTGTCGCCCACCGTCCAACCGTGACCGACACTGACCGTCCGACCCCAGTCAGAGAGCAGAGCAGACACTGGACAGCAGGCCGCCGCCTGAGTGAGGTGAGTGACGAATGTGTGCCAACTATTTCCACGCTGTTCTTTTTTTTACCTAGAAACTGGTGATTCTTTTATGATAGGCCCCCTTGGGGTTGTTAAACCTTTGGCAATGGCTATCGAGATATATTTCATTAGAGCACCAGATGGTTTGAGCTTGGAGGCTCTAAAGATCAATGGGGGATGCCAGAGTTTTTATGAGGAAGCCACAAGCTACATCTTTGCTATACAGACCACTTCCACAACTTCCCCGCTATTCCTCCACCTGAGGTGGGACCCAAGGACACACCTTAGACTGCTTCAACCTCTCCTCCATTCGTTTGTTCGGGTCACTTATCCTAATGAGTGGCTGCACATCCCGATGTAGTTATCAGGTTCGCCAGCCTTTGTTTAAATCACACACAGGTTTTCCTTCATATTGGGGTCTCTTCCCCTGTGCTACATATGCCAACTATGTACAATTACTTATTGAGACAACTGGGGGGCTTCTTACCAAAGTATGCCAAAGAGCAAGAGGCGGAAGGGCAGCTCTGACCTTGGCCATCTTTCCTGATCAGTTCCTTTCTTGCAGGCAAGCCTGTATTCAGAGACCTACCATCTATTCAGTGGCCCCTCATACTGTCGACTGGTAGCAGCGACCACAGCTCAAGTCAGCAGCTAAGGCGGAACACTGTCTGACCTGCTGTAACTTAGAAGTCCTGAATCACAAGTGCGTTGGATGCAGATGGCATAGAGCATCCGTCGGGGCAGGGCAAAAAGCAATCTCGCTTTCCTCCAATCGCTACTCCCCGGCTGGTTTCACAAAAGACCCGTGTGGGTGTGGGGAATTGGCCGGAGAAGCAAGCTGCCACCAGTCTTTGAGAACAGAGAACAGGTGTGCCATTGCTTGTGCACACTTGTTCTCCGTACGAGGCCACACTGTGCAAGAAAGCACCATAGCATCTTGCAGAGCCAATTGTTTGCAGAAAGCAGCTCCTCGGCTTACCCCCGTAGTCGGCTGCTGTCAGTGCTGTCACAACACGTTCCAGGACAGTGATGTTATATTGCGCCATGCGCCAGCCATCTTACTGCTGCATCCTCTGAATATGACTCAACTTCGGAGCATTATGGGAGCTCCACGTGGTCTGCTCCATTGTATATTGTTAAGGTTATATGGTATGAGGTATACAGGTTAAGGGGATGTGGTTAGGGGTTTAGGATTTCAGGATTGGGTATATGGTTAAGGGTATATAGTTAAGGGCTTGGGAAATAGGGCTAAAAGATTGGGATACAGGGCAGAGAATTGTGGTATAAGGTTTAAGTGTATGGGGTTACAGGTATAAGGATATAGAGGTTCAGGTATAGTTAAGGTTAAATACTTATGTGTAAAGTTTTAAAGATATTGGCTTAAGTGTTTGGAGTATAGGGTAAAGCGATTAGGGCCCCTGTAACTGTTTAGTGCATCAACTGAAAATTTGCTTAATTTAAAGTGTGCTTAATTTACTCTTTGCCCTGAACCCCTATGATAAAATGTTTTTAGTGCTGCCATTGAAATGTGTTTAAAATGTGCTGATGTAGGAGCATGTACACTTTTGCAGCTGGATGAATAGGTTGTTCTGTGGTTTTGCTCCTCTCCTCACTAAACAGCAACAGATGACATAGGTCGTGGCAGCCCTCTACCTCCCAGCTGTTCTGCCAGACAGGAGAGAGCTGCATTAGAGAGATGCAGGGGCATATTAGCAAGGGCTGGTGATATAATTATCGCCGCTTTTGCGTCCGTTTTTGGGCGAAAAGCAGTGATAATTATATCGCAATATCATCAAGGACACGCTAGCGCGTGTTTCCTTGCTGTATAGCCCGTGTTTTCACAGCCTTGCCTTGCATCACTAATGAGATACAAAGAAGGCGTGGCTGTGAAAACAACACATGTTAATATCGTGAAGGCAGCTTCGCGATATTAACAAGGAGGGGCAGCGATAAAAAAATTGCGCTACCTGAGCCTTAACTCAGGAATTTAAAGTCTGTTCCATTGAAAACACCGCTATCGCTGAAATATTATCGCCATAGCGCTATGTGTTGTAAATATAGCGTTACCATGGCAATAATATTCAGTGATAGCCAGCGGTAATATTTCTATCGCTATGTACGGCCAATATGCCTCGCAGTCTTTAGAACCTGGCCACGACCTAAATGAGGAAAAGCTTAGGCCCAAGATGGCAGACACACACCGAAATTAAAGGAGAGCTTGGTGTGATCACACCTTGTTGGGAAGCCCCCTAGTGGCCGTCGGGCTCGCTCGCTGCGCTCGCTCGCTACGCGCTGGACGGGGGCTGGTCTGCTACGCGCCGTACGGGGGCTGGTCTTGCAAAATTTGCCAGGGCTGCTTTCAGTTCCCAGTCCAGCCCTGGTTACAAGTACAAAATGCTGGTTTTAGGTACATATAAGGTCATACAGAAAATGCACAGTCAACAAGTGGGAGGAGCTAACAGTTGCTAATTCTGGTGAACAAATCCTGACAGTTACAGACTGGAGACAGCTGCAAGGACAACTGCAAGCTCAACTGAGCATGTGCGAAGCAGAAAAGACTAAATATACCTCGTATCTAGGCAGATTTCAAGATCAGTTAACAGGAAAGTAGGACAGAGCACATGGCGAGCACATGGTAGCACATGGCAAACCAAATGGCTGACAGAAATACAAAATGGATTCCACAAAATGGACAAGATAGTCTCAAAATACAGGATGGCTTCTGCTAATGCTAACCTAATCGCTGACAAATTACAACAATTCCCCTGCACACAAGTGTTAATTTTTGTCTGCTAAATCAGCAAGCCCCACAGAGAATTGTGGCATCTTTTTAAAAACACAAAAAACACAACTTTCTATCAGCATAGTATAGCGCCAATGCAGGTTACTATGTGAATGGCAGGGGAGATGGGCAGCTGTGCTCGCTTGCTTTGTCCTGTTCCCAACAGAAGCGGTCGCTCCTCACGCTGCTCCCCGCTCTGCCTGCCACCTGGTATCGTAGTGCCACACCGCCAGACTGCTGTCTGCTACCTCGCCTCGCTCCCACAACTGCCATTGCCTGTTTGATTATCACAAGTACATTGTAGCGCTAGATTGCCTGATTCTTTAGTAATTTGATTTCATTTTTATATCGTAGCGCTAGATTGCCAAAGTGCGCTTTAACTATATTTTTTAATTGTGCTGCGCTGCCTGTAAAATTGATTTCTGCCTGATTGTGCCGGTGCCATTGCCATTTGCATCGCGTTTACGCTGTTTGTGCCCCAATCCTGTTTCGCTTTGGCTTGCTGCCATTTTGTTGTTGTTGTTGTGCCTCCCTGCCCGGATCTCCACCCCGCTCCCGGCTCCCAGCTGCTCCTCCCTCCCACTGATACCGTAAGCCCCGCTCCCCCCGTTGTAGCGCTGTGACCGTCCTGTTCCCAACAGAAGCGGTCGCTCCTCACGCTGCTCCCCGCTCTGCCTGCCACCTGGTATCGTAGCGCCAGACTGCTGTCTGCTACCTCGCCTCGCTCCCACATCTGCCATTGCCTGTTTGATTATCACAAGTACATTGTAGCGCTAGATTGCCTGATTGCTTAGTAATTTGATTTCATTTTTATATCGTAGCATTAGATTGCCAAAGTGCGCTTTAACTATATTTTTTAAATTGTGCTGTGCTGCCTGTAAAATTGATTTCTGCCTGATTGTGCCGGTGCCATTGCCATTTGCATCGCATTTACGCTGTTTGTGCCCCAATCCTGTTTCACTTTGGCTTGCTGCCATTTTGTTGTTGTTGTTGTGCCTCCCTGCCCGGATCTCCACCCCGCTCCCGGCTCCCAGCTGCTCCTCCCTCCCACTGATACCGTAAGCCCCGCTCCCCCCCGTTGTAGCGCTGTGACCGTCCTGTTCCCAACAGAAGCGGTCGCTCCTCACGCTGCTCCCCGCTCTGCCTTCCACCTGGTATCGTAGCGCCATACCGCCAGACTGCTGTCTGCTACCTCGCCTCGCTCCCACATCTGCCATTGCCTGTTTGATTATCACAAGTACATTGTAGCGCTAGATTGCCTGATTGCTTAGTAATTTGATTTCATTTTTATATCGTAGCATTAGATTGCCAAAGTGCGCTTTAACTATATTTTTTTAATTGTGCTGCGCTGCCTGTAAAATTGATTTCTGCCTGATTGTGCCGGTGCCATTGCCATTTGCGTCGCATTTACGCTGTTTGTGCCCCAATCCTGTTTCGCTTTGGCTTGCTGCCATTTTGTTGTTGTTGTTGTGCCTCCCTGCCCGATCTCCACCCCGCTCCCGTCTCCCAGCTGCTCCTCTCTCGACCCTCCCCTTCCACTATCCACATATGACAGATGCCTCTGCGCGCAGCGGTCGCACCGAAGGTGCGCCAAAGGTAAGCCCGTCTACGCCCGTCCGCGCCTGGACCGCGCCCAGCGCCAGACCCCCTGCTCCCCGCAAATCCCATTCCTCCCACATTACCTACGACGCCGCAACCCTCTATGCCCTCAACCCCGGCCACCCACCAATCTGCTACCAAGCCGCCCCAGGATACACCCATGGACCCTTCACCTGCCACTCCTGCAAGTTCGACTGCATCAGAACCCAAACCAAATCCACAAACTCCAAACAGAGCTCCGACACTAACCACCTGAAGTGCATCCTGCTCAACACCCGCTTGGTCCACAGACATGCCATTGACCTCTGGGACCTACTCGACACCACATCACCGGACGTCGCCTTCCTTACAGAAACATGGATGAACGCCTCATCTGCCCCCGACATCGCCATAGCCATCCCGGACACCTACAAGATCATCCGAAAAGATCGTACCAACCAAACTGGAGGAGGCATCGCCATTGTCCATAAGAACACCATCCGCATCACGACCAGCTCCGACGATAACCTCGCTACCGCCGAACACCTTCACTTCCAGATCCACACCGACCCCAAAACCACACTCAGAGGCACCCTCATCTACAGACCCCCAGGACCCCGCACACAATTCAGCGAAGACATCGCTGGCTTCATCAGCCCACATGCCCTCCCATCCAAGAACTACATTCTACTGGGAGACCTCAACTTTCACCTGGAAAAGAAAAACAACAACAACACCACCACCCTCCTGGACAACCTGGCCAATCTCGGACTCAAACAACTCGTTGACACCCCCTCCCACTTTGCCGGACACACGCTTGACCCTATCTTTACCTCCAGCAAGAACATCTCCTTCGATCACACCACAGCTCTCCATTGGACGGACCACAGCTGCGTTCACTTCAACTACAAAAAATCCACGACACACAATCCCCCACAACCCATTCCCCGAAGAAATTGGAACAAAATCACCACCGACCAGCTCTTCACATCGCTTCACCAAAACCCCCCTGCCAATTCATCGGACCCTAACCAAGCAGCCACCAACCTCACACAGTGGATCACCCACAGCGCCGACGAACTATCACCCTTGAAAAACCATCTAATCAAGCAAGGTAGCAAAAAAGCCCCCTGGTTCAACGATGACCTTAAAAAATCCAAGAAGTTCTGTCGTACTCTCGAGAAAATCTGGAGAAAAAACCCAACCACTGACAACCTAGCCACCTTCAAGAACGCCACCCGCAAACACCATCAACTGATCCGATCCACCAAGAAATCAGCATTCAAGGATCGACTTGACAACAATGCCCAAAACAGCAAGGAACTATTCAACATTGTCAAAGAATTCACTAACCCCTCCGCCGGCTCTAACGACATCACTCCCTCCCAAGACCTCTGCGACTCTCTAGCCTCGTTCTTCCACAACAAAATCGCCGAAATACCTAACGGCTTTGAAAACCAGTCCGAAGACCAGTCCACTCCACCCACCTCCGAACTAAAACCGCACTCTAATAACCTTTGCGCCTGGAACCCAATCACCACCGAAGACACCATCCGCCTGATGAACTCCATCCACTCAGGATCACCAACCGACCCTTGTCCTCACCACATTTTCAACAAAGCAGACTCCATCATCGCACCCCATCTCCGCGATGTCATTAACTGTTCCCTCAACTCCGCTACCTTCCCGGAAAACTGGAAACATGCCGAACTCTGCGCCCTTCTGAAGAAACTCACGGCAGACCCAACCGAACTTAAGAACTACCGCCCCATCTCGCTCCTCCCATTCCCTGCCAAAGTCATCGAGAAAGCCATCAACAGTCAGCTCGCAGCCTTCCTTGAATCCAACAAATCCCTCGACCCTTCACAATCCGGATTCCGAGCCAAACACAGCACCGAAACCGCCCTCATCGCTGCAACAGACGACATCCGAACTCTACTGGACAACGGAGAAACAGTCGCTCTCATCTTACTTGACCTCTCCGCAGCCTTCGACACAGTCTGTCATAGCACCCTCATACAACGCCTCAGCAACGTCGGAATACAAGAAAAAGCATTGGACTGGATCATCTCGTTCCTTACCGGAAGAACACAGAGAGTCCGCCTCCCCCATTTCAAATCAAAGGCCACCGAAGTCATCTGCGGCGTACCACAAGGATCATCACTCAGTCCCACCCTCTTCAACGTACACATGAGTCCCCTCGCATCCATCGCACACCAACACAACCTCAACATCATCTCCTACGCAGATGACACCCAGCTGATCCTCTCCCTCACCAAAGACCCAAACACCGCCAAAACCAACTTACACGAAGGAATGAAAAAAGTAGCCGAGTGGATGAAGAACAGCCGTTTAAAACTCAACTCGGACAAAACAGAAGTCCTCATCCTAGGGCCATCCCCCTCTGCCTGGGACGACTCATGGTGGCCTCCGGCCCTCGGAACCGCACCCATACCTACGGACCATGCACGTAACCTGGGCTTCATCCTGGATTCCTCCCTCTCGATGACCAGACAAGTCAACGCCGTCTCATCATCTTGCTTCAACATCCTACGAATGCTCAAAAAAATCTTCCGTTGGATACCCACCGAAACAAGAAAGACGGTCACCCACGCACTGGTCACAAGCCGACTGGATTATAGGAGTACCCTTTACGCCGGAACCACAGCCAAACTACAGAAAAAACTCCAACGCATCCAAAACGCCTCAGCCAGACTCATACTGGACATCCCCCGTCAAGCTCACATTTCCGGCCACCTGAAAGACCTCCATTGGCTCCCTGTCAACAAGAGAATAACGTTCTGTCTCCTCACCCACGCACACAAAGCCCTCTACGACCTAGGACCCGAATGCCTAACACGCGTCTATCCTTCTACACCCCTTCCCGACAACTACGATCATCCAATCAAGCCCTCGCCGCAATTCCGCGCATCCACAGATCCACCATGGGGGGAAGATCCTTCTCCTACTTAGCGGCCAAAACCTGGAATTCTCTCCCCACCCACCTCCGCCTTACACAGAACCACCTCTCCTTCAGAAAGCAACTAAAAACTTGGATATTCAATAAGTAAAAACACCTCCCTCCCCCAAGCGCCTTGAGACCCTCTGGGTGAGTAGTGCGCTATACAAATTTTGGAACTTGAACTTGAACTTGAACTATAACCGTAATTAAAAGACACAACATAGTAGAACGACTACGCCTTTTAATGTGCCAACAGCAAACCAAGCTCTAGAAAACTAAGGAGTTGGGCCCCTAGGAACATGGAATAGGCAGGGCCCTATATATGTCAGCAAACACAAAAGATGCCTATACCATTTGAAATTTCAAATTGTCGACTTTCAAGTCAAACACAAATTCTTATGGTTTGGAACCGGTATTTTATTTATACCTTATGATTTCAATTTTTTATGTATCTCTCTTTATCACATGTGTGTATGAAAAGGAAAAAAACGATACATTCTATACAACATTTACTACAATATACAACGTAATTTACAAACACTTATTTACATTCCACATAATTACTGAAGAATACTTAACATCATACATCCTAGATACAAAGCTTTATACAAACAAAAATGTATATTTATGTCTTTATATTTTGACTGAATAAATCTATATCCAAATAAAGGACAAAGTCAGAAAAAAGGAGCAGAACCACCAAAGGGTAACAAATTTCAGTAATAGCAGAAATTAATTCGAACTATCAATGTCGGTATATGCTCCTTAGTTAGTCAATGCTGACCTTCGTCAGGGGTATCTTCGTCAGGGGTATCTCATATGTTATTTTCACATACGTCACAACGTTCATGAAAATAACATATGAGATACCCCTGACGAAGGTCAGCATTGCCCGAAATGCATTGGGCGATATGTTGCTTGGGACAGATTTGGAGGATTCAGGGTTCGTTTATTGCCTATGAATAGGCCCATATGGGAAATTCTGGAGTCAATACCATGCATAAAATGTACTGAATCTTGTACCTTTGACGTGATGGATTAAAATTGGAGAAAACGTTGTTGAATAAATTGGATGACAAATGGAAATACTATGGTTGATGGTTTATTAATTGGAGGACCAGTGTGCATAAAGCTGTGCAACTCGAAGTGACCTGCAAACTGCAAGCCACCATTTATTCAATGTAATATATCAATGGCCACATTGGGTTTCTAAACATTGCACTGAAATAATGGTCCCCGGCATACTTTGTATATGGCGCAGAGCTCCTTGAATATGAACTTGGCTTTAACTGAAAGCAGGAGGAGTGTTTTCAGTCTAGGCTTGATGTAGGCATGTTCGTGGAGGTTTAGCACAGCCTGGCTGTAGCATTTATAACGGGCAATACGTTTTTTCGTACAGATGGTGTTTGGTCCAAGCATAACCTGATGGTGGTGGAATTTGCTGGTCCTTTGTCTAGCTGGAAGGAATCAACGTGCCGTCCACATTCAATTGGAAGTTCATCTGGTGCTGCTCGTAACTGTGCCAGGGGACGTACATAGATAGTAAACAACAGATGAGAGGGTTGATTTGTGGGGAATGTCACAGAACACCGAACAAGTGGAAAACTGAGCCCGCCCAATCCTGTATTTTCCCTGTAATTGGAAAGAAAAGACAGCATTTATGGCGGCACAAGCATGTCCTGATACGTTCACCCAATTATCCAGTCTGTTCTTCAGTATCAGGTGGATTAACAGTGTTATAGACATAGAGGCACAGGATGCAATGTCTACTTCCTTTCAGAAGGAGGAGGGAGCGCCCCCATTTTATTGGCTACAGCCCGTTCAATATGGTATACCTTCCCCTCTAAAGTCTCGAGTCACCCTTGAGGAAAAGCAAAGCAAGTTATATATTTGCATACAGAACACTGATCTTCTAGTTTCTAGCTACATAATTTGAGAAGGGAAAAGGAGACAAAATGGAAAGAAAAGGTATTTTGTTGCTTAGGACATGTTTTAATGCATGTATGAGTTTAATTACAGGAAAACAATGTTTCAAAGTAGGGGAAGTTGAAGCAGCAGTTTCTGCTAACTATGAAAAGACCAATAATCTGAAACTATTCCAGCCTGCACTCATGTAATAAAAACTGTACCTGCACCTAATTCAGATTCAAGCTGTGCGGACTCTGTTTTTGCTCCAGTGAGGCACAAATATTATGACAACATCCAGAAGACGAAGTGATTGAGGCCCTGGCAAATGTTGTCCCATCTCTCAGCTCTACTCTCCCATCTGGGGGATCTCCATCTATTTCTGGATTTGGAGGTGAAGTATGTTTTCAGCTATGGACAAATGACTGACCACATGCACTCAGAGGCAGGGGCGAGGATGTCTCAAGAATTACACATCTGCCAGCTATGGCTCCAATGGCAAAGCACGAAAGGAGAAAGATGGGCTCTGCCCCACCCCCCAGTCAGCATCAGGAACTTACAGCTGCAACCCCTCCTAGTCTCCCCCCAAATGGACGTCACCTGGAATGACTCACCGTTTTGGTAGATGAAAGGAAGACTTTGATTGATAGAGAGAAAGGATAGTCGAAAGTTACAAGGTTTTTGAACTTTTCTTCCAACTTTGAATGGTTTAGAACATTTGTGAAAATTTTCGAAGAAAATAAATAGTGAGAGAGTTTGCTTTCTTTTTTTTCCTTCAATAAATTCTTCTACCTGCAAAGTTTGGTGATGTGTACAGAGATTTGAACAAGTGGATTTTATGTTTTACCCATTCCTAGGTAGAAAAGGGTGTAATATGTGACTTCATAGCAAACAAAATAATAGAAACCTAGCTTAAGACCTCAAATAATTGAAAACCCTTTTAGTAGAAAAACAAATTCATACAGATGCCGGTGGTCAAAAATAATGGACCCCTACTACAACAGCAATTTAAAAGGAAAATAATCTGCAAAAAATTGACTCTAAATTTTTTTAAAAATTGTCACCTTATTGATTCCCAGCTATGAAGTGACATAGAAGATCTATAGAGGAAAAGATAGCAGGAAGAAAGTTAGGGAAAGGGTTAAGTGGAGGAGCGCAAGTACATAACCCCCCCCCCCCCAACCACCCCCAAAAGGGAGAAAAAAGGGAGCCTAGGGAGGGAGAAACTAAAATACATTTTAAAAAGGAGGCGGGATCAAGGTTGATAAGGAAGGGAGATGGAATGTGGGATGGACACATTTATGAGAAATAGGGACAGCAGTGACAGGATGGGGAATGGGAGCGAGTGGATCAAAGATCTATGCAAACCTTGAAGATAAACCAACCAGGTATCTATTTTAAAGATTAATTACATTTACCCCAGAAAAGCATGAACATTCTACAATTAATTTATACCAAATAGTAACCGTCATTCATGCAGATCATTTAGATTAATTATTTTAGTTGAAGTTCTTTCTTAGAATTGGTATTCAATTTGCAAAACAAATATTAGAGGCCATTACAATGAAAAAGGATTTGCAAGAATCTATAATGAAAAAAGACTGGCAGGTATTCTGAAGGCTAACAGGAAGATGTTTGTACGGAGTGGATACATTTCTAGACTTTTATATGTCCACCAGGGAAAAGTTTCAATATTTTTAAAACCCCTGGGGAGTAACGAGACCTGACCAAATTGAGTTTGCCTGAGATAGGGAGAAGCGGCTGCAGGAAGAGACTCCTGGCTTATCGGATATAATATATGCTGAGTTAGAGGAAGTGAAATACGTGATCATGTCATTTGTCAAATGGCTCTGATGTAATTCCTGTAGACTCTTTTGGGTTTAGTCCTGAAAATAGGTCTGGCCTTCTACACGCACTCAATTTTTAACAGTTTATTAGAATATGGCACTGTCTTACCATCATGGTGTCATGCCATTGTAGTATTATATACAAAAAAGAGTAATTGAATGGACCCCACAAACTACCATCAACATTTTTATTAGATAGAAAAAGGAAAATCTTTGGAAACATCCTGACCTCCAGGCTTCAGACATATATGTAAAAGTAAGCAAAAATAAATGAATACCAGGCAGCCTTGCAAAGGAAGATTGTAACAGTTGAGAAGGGATCATATCTATTTTGTCTCAATGTGAAATGTCACCATGAGCGGCAAGAGACTAGTTTTGGCCTTTCTCGACCTCAAGGCAATATTGAATGGACCACTGCTTTGGGGGAACCATGTACAAATATAAAATGCCATACAGCTTTATCAAGCCAATTCACCTTTTAAATATAGTATTCATTCATCACTGAGCTGAAAAAGACATTGGACCCATTGTAATGAGGTGGATTCAGTCATTCTTCGAAGGGTGGTTTCATACTTTATTGCTACCCCTTTTCAGTTCAGCTAAAGTGCTTGTTTTATGTGGGGTGCATCTGAGCTCCTCTCCATCACTCGTGTGATTTAACATTTATGTCTGGCCTCTAGCTCATGTGATTAGCTTCTATGATTGCAGGACACTGCCCTATACAGCAACACTCAGCGGATGATCAGGCTGGACAGGCAAGGTCCTATGTCTATTTTGAGATTGGGGATTTCCTGGTGACCATTCATAGATGCGTGGCACACAATTTCCTGGAACTCAGCATGAGCAAAACTAAGTTACTTGTCATAGGGAACAACAGATATTGAAGGAATGCTGCCCTTGGGCCCACCTCTGTAATGGACTCTAGTAATGAAAATTCCTAATGGTTGTACTAGATGAGGGGGGTCTCCTTGAAGGCAGAAGTGAAGGAAGTGGCCAAGCCTTGCTTTTAGCTGCTCCTCCTGCTGGGGAAAATGTACCTATTTCTGGGAAAATCCCACCATGCCTTCAACGTCATCTCAAGCATCCTCTTAAGACTCAGTTGTACAAACAGCCTTTATCTTGGCCTGTCTGCCTTCCCTAAACTTCTGTCAGTGCACTTTCTATTCTCCTTCAACAATATACTCCTGCTCGTTCACAGTGTTCAGCAAACCTCCTTCAGTCCAGCATCTCAATGACCAAGAAAGAGCACTCTGTTGAGCAGTCCATTGGTTGCTCAGCGCCTAGACTCTGGGGCAACTGGCTGCTGGAGAACAAGAATTCAAGAACTTTCTGGCCTTTAGAATGGCCCTAAAATGTTTCTTTTTCTTAATGCGTGGTTGAGGTCCTTGAAACCCACTGTACCTTTAGGTTTTGCAACAATTGGCACATCACTATCAAGGCAATTTGGTACCTTGTTGCTTTACAAACAAAACAAAAAAAGCAAAGGAAAATTTAGACAAGAACAATAGTAAACTGGTGTCCACATATCTTTCTACAGTTTAGACTGTTTCCTCTTCTGCAGCAAAGATCAGGCAGGCTAGAGGTAGAAGTTGGACAAGAGGTCTTTCCTGTATTGTCATTGGTGCGTGATGCGACCTGCGCTAATCCTGACATTTTGGTAAATCAAATGTATTCAACTGATAGGAGGACACTACTACCAAAAATTCAACACCACTCCGGAATGTTTGCATTCCCTTAGAATTTAGGAATTCTGGGGTAGCAGGGACACAGTTTGAGAAAGATTTGGGAGATTACAATGGGTCATAACGTACATGCCTTGGGGAAAGGTATGCACAGAGTGTAAGAGGAATGCCTTAGGCTAGGGATTTGCAAATTAGCTGCATTAAAATGTTGATTCATTTCAAGGGAATTGAACGCAAATTTCTTCGGATCCCGAATGGATTTTTTGTCTTGTAAATGTTGAGGGTCAGGGGACAAATAACTAGAATGGAGGGGAAGAGCTTTGGTGGAATCAAGGAAACAAAATGAAAATTCAATGACATGAGTGGGGCATTCCCCTACTGTAGTGTGACCTAGACCATAAACATCTTGCCTTTCCTTGTGTGCTACACAATCATTCAACAGCCTGCAAGAACAAAGGTGAAGAGCGACTCTTTATGCCACATCAATGAGTGAGAGAAAAGAGCATCCTGCAGAGCCCCCCCCCCCGAGGAGTCATGCAGGTCAAGCGCACTTTTAACGCTCTATAAATACATGTACACAAATACATGTGAAAAACCCCACAAAAAAGCGATTGTGTGGCCGAGGGAATTGAAGTATTAGGAAGGCTTACCCGGGAGAGTCCTGACTTTGAAGAGATAAGTGAAGAAAACTGAAGGCAAAATAACCAAGCTCGAGGATGTGCACCCTGAGTCAACAATATCAATGGGACAGAATATCGAGGATAGAATTTTAAAAATAAAATATGGATGGGTAAGTCTAGGTTTTCTATACCTAACTCCATATATATGTACCTAAGCCATACACATATCTTCAAGGTACCATGAGGTGGAGTTAGGAATAGTAAATCCATATTTCCCTATATGCACTTAGCTTTTGATTTTTACTCCCTTGATATTCTGTACTCAATATTAGTATGTCATGATGGTGTTGATATTCAGTAGTGCAATCCTGCTGGGCGGGTGGGGACAAACGGCAGAGACTGTGGAGGAAATGGATATTAGCACTGTTAGATCATCAGCAGTGGAGAACTGGACAGTCTTGCAGGCTCTCTAGAGAGCAATCCATCAGAGAGTGCTAGATGTTTCGCCTGGGACAGTACCAGAAGCTTCCTGGGCATGATGTACGAGGGAGTGGCTGATCTACTAATCTGGCAACTATCTGAGCAGATTGGCTTGATGAATTAAACATACACCTTGTACCATAATATTTCTTTTCTCCTAAAATGAATCAGCAAGAGCCTTTCCTGAGGATTAGGTCCAGACACTGAATGAGTGTGTGGGGGGTGGGCTGGCAATTTTACAGGGAGGTGGGTTAATGATTCCCATGTGTTTACTGCCCCGGGAGGGTGACCTGATGGACTCCTCTGTGTGACGTGGGTGTTGTTATTTTTCGACTATTTACACAAACATAGGCCCTTTGAGTGCAGATTTCCTATTAGTAGCGGGGTGAGATTTTTGTTACTCATATTTAGGACACATCAGGCCAGATGTCCAACCATTCCGTTTTTGGATCGCAAATTGTGTTTTTTTTTTTTAGGCTTGCAATTTGCGACTCAAAACGGAATGTACTAATGTGTCTCAGACTCATTAAGCAATTCTCATTGGAGTCGCAAATGACCTGCCTCCTCAATATTCATGAGGCAGGTTGCAAATTGGGATGCATATGGAATGGGTGACAATCACAGGGATTGTAGCCTGCTGGGGACAACAGACCACTGTGTCTGTGTTTTCTTTATAAATAAAGCAACATGTTTTTTTCCAAATGCATCCGTTTTCCTTAAAGGAAAACAGGATGCGTTGAAAAGAAAAAAAAAGTTTTTCTTTAATATTTTAAGGAAAGGCAGTGGTCCCTTGGACCACTACCTGCTCCTAAAAAATATGTTCACTGCCAAACACAAAGGGGAAGGAGTCCCCTTGGGACCCCTTCCTGTTTGCGACTGTAAGCCAATTTGAAATTGGTGGTAACTGCAATTGTGAAAAACAATTGTTCATCCCGCTTCGACTCAGTATTAGGAAGGGACTTCTTGGCACACTCCTTCCTAGTAGCGACTCCCAAACCCTATTTTGCGAGTCAGTTATAGGTTACTGACACGCAAAATAGGGCTTGTACATGCTAAAACCCTTTTAAGCAGTCGCAAACAGTCATTTGCGACTGCTAAAAAAGGGCCTATATCTGGCCCTATATTTTTGTCAGACAATGTTTGGGCGATGATATTGTGGAACGATACTAACAGATTGTCTTGGTTAAAATATCTTTTATTCATTTTAAATGAATCCCTCTTTATACAGAAGCAGTAAACTGATGTAAATGTATCACTTTCAGTTTTTTACACCCATGCAATGTTTCTGTTGCATAGTAACTACAGGCCTTTAGTGTTTTTACACTATACGATTTTACCCAAGTCATTATTTCGTTGGGGAAGAACTTATTAATAACTGTACTTTTAATCCTATTTCATAACAAAATATTGATTGAAAAAATACATTGTTCAGGACGTTGAGGTCAGGTTCTTAGCAGTGACTGGGTGTGTAAATGCACCACTGAACAACAATTTGCCCCCCAATTTATCTGAGCACGAACTCTTCTAGACCCCTTTAAAACATGTGGCTCGTTCGTTGCCTCGCTCGCTCAGAAACGTATGGATTGTTCAGAGGCCATGTGTTTTTAGTGACCAGCGCCCCACCGTTAAACCTGTTCCAGCGCCGCTGGGCGCCTCAGGACAAGCCGAGTTCGCCGTTCGCCTCAGTGATTCACTTCCTCTCTGTCTGACTCGGTGTTTTTTAGGCCTTGCGTGAGTAACTTTCCCGGAAATAGACACGGAGGCCAAGTACGTGAATGTGTATTTATTTAGGTATTTTCGTATGTGATACAACGACATGAAAACCTGCAGGATAAAAAGTACGAGGTAAAGTCCACAGCCTGCAAGGTGCAGGAGCTGTTGTGTGTTTGATGTGGCGGGAGCAACAGCTGCAGGTCAGACCTCGGCTGCTTCCAGGTCACACCAGCTGCAGCACCTGCTTCCCGCCAGGTCTACTCCAGCACCTGCCCCGTGCACGCACCTGCATCCAGTTTGGTCTGGCCACGTTACGTCGCTTACCAGTGCGTCTTCTGCCATTGGTCGTTCCTTATAAGGAGAAGATTCGGAAACCACGTGACATATCGGCCCTATTTAGGATTGGGCCGATAAGGCATTCTCTTATCACAGCTAAGGGTGTATGAAGTTTTAGCTTTTTTTTTGTATCACCTCTGTGAAGCATCAAGCATTGAAACTTTTCAAACGATGCCGAGATTACCATGTCTGCGTGAAAATCATGACTTTTGTAATAATTTGTGTTACAATTTTCCTTATTAGACAACAGCAAACTGGTTGTTCGTAAGATAAACTTTGAGGTAAAAAATAAGTACAAGGATAGGTGCCAACGTAAAATTGCACACGCAGGGGCGGCTCTAGGCTCATGGGGGCCCTGGGCAGGGAGCGTAGGTAGGGGGCCCCGTAAGAGGTGGTCCGGGCGGGGCGGAGCACGGAGGCCAGTGAAGAGGGGGGGGCGGGGTCAGGGTGTTTGGAAGTGGAACAGAGCCGGAGGCCGCCAAATCCCTGCCAGGGGCCGCCACGCAAATATGTATCCATTCTCAGAGGATTATTATATTAAGGATATATATTGGCGTGGTGGCCCCTGGGGTTTGGTGGCCCTGTGCAGCTGCACAGCTTGCACATGCCTAAAGCCGCCCCTGGCACACGGGTCCACTGCAGCTGTCGGTGCTCACATATCACTTTAAACTGTGGGTATAAGTCCTAGCTTTATCATTTTTAAAAATATATTAAAGAATTAAATAACCCATTAATGAACTCTGCTAAGCATCACCGTGTGGTGGATTTTCGCAGATAAAACCTGGCGCGCACAAGCTGTTGGTGTCCAGGAAATGGGGAAAAAACGTGCACTATTCGCCTTTTTGGGGGGACCCAGGGAGAGCCGTGCACGAGCCGGTCTCTCCCTGTGTAGGTTCGCGCGGGTCAATGGCCACGACAGGTGGGGTTCGATTAGAGAGGGTCAGGTGGGGTAATTAGGGTCAGCGCAGGGCAGGGGATCATTGCGCACTAGGGAGGCTGGTGGCGAGGTTCGTTTTGTCCCACCCACACTCCCCCTTTTTCATTTGGGCCTTTTTTGTTTTTTCCAGTGCTTTACGTGCTGGTTTCGTTGTTTTTTATTTTGCCACTTTAAGACAGGTTGTTTTTCTTTGTCGGCGGATTTTAGTGGGGGGTGGGCAGCCTGGAGTGGGTTGGTCCATCCTCAAAAGGCAGTTGTAGGAAAGAAAGGGGTATACATAAGAGTTAGGGGCTTCTGGTTTGGTTAGGGTTATCTTGGTGGGGGGTTTATCAGTTGGTAGGAATGATCTGTTAGGCTGAGAGCAGTTTTGAATTAACAATTAAATAAATAAATAGACAAGTTGTTTTGATGTGTTGTTTCACACTTGTCTTAATAAAGTGGCCTTTCTTGCTGACTAAGAAGTTGTGGACAATGACTTTCTTGTGTGAATTAAGGATGTCCTGGAGTTTAATCCTACTACTGAGCCCAAAAACGGAGAACCAGGTACACCCCTTTAGTATTTGATTTTCATGGCAGCAATGTTGAGAAGTCCAAGGCGTAACCAAAGCGTACTCAGGCAGGCCGAGTAGAGTTAAAGACTCAGAGCTCAGTAAAGTTTTAACAATGTTTAATAAAATATTGTCCAACCAGTATTTTCATTAAGGGAAAGAGCAACCACACAATGCAATACTGTACACAAAAAAAGACAGCTGGTGGGGGCAGTGAATGCTGCTTGGACTGTTTCTGGTGAGTACACATCCCAACACGCGTCCTTGCATAGACTAAGGATGCTAGCCCCTGTTTGAGTTCCTTATCCAACAGCTCCTGAAAGGATGTTAGTTGTCCGGAGTGTACTGTGACCCACAAACAGTTCTTCACTGCAGTGTCCATCTGTGCACAGTATCTTACTAGAGGTCTTGTTAGTTTTGTTTGTGTGCAGGCTGTGTCTGTTGATGGCAGCAAGGGGCTGGGGTTGCGCCCATTCGAGGTGGTGTGAACCAGGGCTTTAAGTGGGATAAAACAACTGAGAGGTCTCTGAAAGGGGCGTGGCCAATGGAATTAAGGGCGTAGCTTAAAAACACGTAAGCTTAAAATCTGTGCTTAGCATGGTGTGCCCCCCAACTTGTATTTAGATGTTTCTGTCATTGCATCGAGATATATGATGCAACAAGTAACATCATAACTACAACAAGTCAAGACTATTGGCTTTGGTTTTTGTTTTTTTTTGAAAAACCTTTATTGCAGCTTTCATGAAATACAAGCATGGGCCTACAACCGCAGGGGCCGGCCGCTAAACAGTAGCAAACCTTGGCGTTTCATAACACAACACAGCTCTTCAGCCGACAACCCTGAGGTCCGGCAGCGATTCAGGATGGATCTTGTATCAGGACGCATTAATAGATCACAGGATATAATAAAGGTCTTCTTTTTATAATATTTAAATGATCGGATCAGGTGCCATACAATCTAACAACAGGATACGGGGGACAGGCCAGGGAAACAGGATATGCGTGTGGAAACAGCCATTTGCGGGCCTCTGGCGTTGATACCTATACATCAGTGTAAACAGTAAGACAGTATACATTTTTGTGATGGCCAGTTCTCAGGGCCCGCCCACCATGTAATACGAGTAACGTAAGAAGCATGGACACTAATTTCAGAGCACAATGAAATCAGAATAAAACACAGACCATACCGATCCTAAAGGAAATATGGGAAGGGAGAAAAAGGCCATAGAAAACAAAAAAGGAAAAATAACCCCCCCCTCCAACCCCCCACCCTGCACCCCTGCTGATGGCTATAGCCTAACCCCAATAGCAGCGTGCCTGTCGCCCTATTAACCTAAACCCTAAAAGAAGGAAAAAGAAGAAGAATGGAGGAGGACCTAATCATACGGTGTTCCCGGCCCCTTGGCTCCCCCGCCAAAACACAGACACCCCCTACAGCCAAAGACGGACGTAAAGCAACTCTTACAAAAATCAAGAAGGGGCACCGTGAGACACCGCCCAGCCTCTATTATTAAACAGTTACAATTCGAACTTCCATAAACCAGTGTTCCAAACCATCCCAGTTCAATTGACTCAACCTTGACCCTTTCGAATCATCATACGAGCCCTCCCCAGCGAAACCCCGGAGGACACAAACAAGTCATAGACGAGAGGGAGAGCATCGAAAGTCAATCCATTACCCCATGTGGCTAGTGACTCCAAGAGGTCTTCACGCGCAGAAAATTCCCCTCTCCATGCTGGACTGTCCCGATAGTTCTTGCCCCGGAATCGTAGAACGTCCAGAAAAGGGGGATAAAACCACAAGATCGGGGAAGAGTTTACAACACAGTTTTCCGGGAAGGGGGGGGACGCCTTTCGAGACCTCCAAAGTCGATGATGATGAAAGGCACTGTGATACACTCGTGGTCTCGGGGACGTCTTCCAGGGCGCCATCCGTTGTATCCGATATTAACATCCACACTCAATCCCACACGGGGTCCTCGCACGAAGTCAAAATGGCCGCGGCTTGAGGGGCTGTTGTTTGCTGGTTCAACCGTGAGGCAGGGTCCGGTACTTCGAACAGGATCCCAGTCAGACTTACATCCATTTTGGCCATTAGCACAGCCACTTGCGAGTGAAACGCCCAAAGTTCTGCCAATATTGTTTCCAGCGTTGGCCCAGACGCCGTTCGATCCACTATACCAAGTTCGGTGGCAGTCACAATCGAAACCCCAGGTGAATCAGGCATTTTCGGGGGGGACGAACGGGATACTGAGAGGGCAAGCGTGGACAGCGACCCGTAGTTATCCACAGCCGGGAGAACCCGGCGCGGCACCGCAGTCCGGGGTCCCTACCCACCGAACCCCGGCAGGAATCTATACCGGGTCCGCGGTACAGGGATCCCCACACACAATCAGCAGCAGCAGGTCACTTCTCTTACAACGCTGGGCAAGGAAAACAATCGCCACCAAATTCGGGCGTAGACAAAGTCTCCACTTCGGTAGACCGGACCCTACCAGGGTCTCTCAGCCGATGTTGTTGAACTGCAACCCGACCTTGCAGTTACTCGAGGCCCCGGCTTCACCGCTGGAACAGGCCACGATCTTTAACTCGGTGTAAGTTCGTGAAATCAAATGAAAAAAGCTTGGGGATTTCACCACCGGAGTGAGGAACACTTCATCCAGGTAGAGGCTGGGTGTAAGATCAGGATATTGTACAGGATCTCGTGGCAGAATACGGAGGTCGGCGGAGCCGGGAACCTAAGCAGCCATCTTGTTTGCCATCGTAGCTCCTCCACTATTGGCTTTGTTAATGGTTGTTAGTTGCATAGGATAAATAAGCAGCAACTCTGGCTTGTATATAATACCGAAAAAGCTTCCACTTAAAGCCCTGGTGACACACAACAATGTTGCTGCTCCTGAGTTTCAAAAAGAGAAGGGAAATCCAGAGAGAAAATGACTCTCTTTAAAGGATTTCCTATCCCCTACAACACTCACTTGGCATAACGTCATGCTGTAACTTCTCCACTAGTGAGAAGTGAGCAGTGTGAGCAGCGCACATCGATGTGCCTGCTGTCACTGCAGTCCGGAAAAAACGTACCGCCTGTGCCAGGGCAAAAAAAACAGAGCCCGATAGAGACCTGTTTCGAGGCCACCTTTAAAAAACTGCTGGTTCCCCAGCACCTGTGAGACCCGGCCCACTTAAAGCCCTGGTGTGAACTCCGCAAAGCCTACTAAACCAGATCACGCTAACTCTCCTCTGCCTGGCCAGCACTTTTACAGTCTCCGGCAAACACAGTGCTTAAATTGAACCAGTGGTTTCCGGTACTCGGCACCGGAACTTAATTGTCAGCACTTGCACTTATGATAGTGCTGTTTCTCTACTTTAGAGACATACACAACAACAGTTGTTTGTTAATTCAAGATACCTTACAAATAACTAATACCTGCCGCCCAAGCTATTAACATAGATTTTGGGACCTGGATCAATCTGAATTGTCACACTTGGAGGAGTGTGATGGTTATTTGTTGTAGTGGCACTGTAATTGGCAGTGCTGGCAGAAGCAATTGGTGGTGCAAGCTGCCGTGGCCTCCTGACAAGGGCGCCAGCACTTATGTTTTCAAAAATTAAGAACTGCAAACATATTTCCACTGAAGGAGAGCAGTGCACAACGGCCACTTAAGGTAGGAGGGCGCACTTCATGGGATCTGTTTGCAGTAATATTGGTCTGCACTGGGGTCTTTTCTTGGGCAGAGGTAAAAAAACACTGCCCAAAAGAAAGGGAAGAGCCCACCGAAACCACTGTAGAGGGTCCAGCGAAGACTAAAATCACCCTCTCTCACTGGGACTGACTTTGCTGAGTGCCAAGCTTCAGAAGAAACTTTACTATGATTGTGGTAAGCACCGACTGCAGTTGAGATGTTCCCAGCATCAAGCCATCACAGAGGCTACATCTCTTTTACAGGAAGGCCGCAGGATGTGAACTTCTTGTCATCTAAGGTCTTCATGTTCCTAGAGCATGAATCAGGTGTACCAGGGCCTCTATGCACAGCCTGCAGCACAGGTCTTTTCCAGATGTTTCATCAGCCAGTTCTTCCTGCCTCAGCTCATGTCAGTCTTGTTCTTTTCTGGAAATGGGCGACTCCTTAGCCAACGGTCTGCTCCTTTCCTCAAAGCAGACCATGCCAATGACCAGGACCAGTCCTAAATTGGATTTACCGGGACAGCACCATAAAGATCATTTTTGTGTGGCCAGGGGTCTTTGCTCTGTGATGGCAGTAAATGGAAGGAATATGGTAGGATAGCAGGGGGATGATGGGGTTCTAACAATTACGCTGAAGTACATTAAGGGCTGTTTATAAAGTCTTTAATCGGACCCGATTGAGACCAAGTGGGATGGACGAGCTGCTGTTTGCATATCATTAAGTCAAGCAACTCCATGCTGCGCCCTGACGAATATTGACGCCCCAGGCCTGGGCCCAGCTCACGCATGCCCAAGGCGGGCCCTGCCTATGACTGTCAGGGCAGAGAATGTGGCTTCTGGAGGGGGGAATGACATACTGAAAGATAAGGCCAGCATTTATTAAAATATTAAAAGAAATACATGCAAAATTATTCAGCACAAAACTTAGGCCTTCATTCCAAACCATACAAGAAATCTATTAATCCTGGATCGGGCTAAAATCTCCAATAAAATAACCTTAGACACTGACATGTCTGTCAGCTAATTACCACATTCACTCATTTGACGCTGTGTTAATTGTATTGGTATGGTATTTCCAGGTGCAAGTTATTAAAAACCTTTAAAAAATTGCAAATCTACAACAGCTTTTTTAGAAGTCTAAATAAACCACTGAACTATTGTTTTATACTTTCAATATTTTCGAGAGATGGAACAGGAGGTAGGTGGTATTTTTCTGTACTCATAAACTGAGGACACTCTTGTTGTCAACAAAGGGGCACTCCACAGTATTATTGAAGACAATATTTATATAGCAAGATCATAACCTTCCCCTAAGTAATTCATAGGCAGCACAATGGTTTATGGTTTAGAAATATAGGTCCCATCACCTGTGATTGCAGAAAATTCAGTAATACAGCTTAGTGGGTAAGGTTGGTAAGCCAGTGTCCTTATATTGAAAGGAATTAACTGCAAGGATTACTATTTATTTATATATAGAGGAATATAAAGTGTCATTGAAAACAAAGTAATAATTTATTATTTAGCTACCTATTTCCTATTTATTTATTTAATATTTTATTTATTTTTTGAGTTTTGAAAGCGCGACAGCTACCCAAAAAGGGTTTCCCGGCGCTGAAGAAAAAGATAGCCGCTGAGCAGGTCATAGTGCTCGGATGTAAGGCAGGGTTATATTACTGATTAAACAGCCAAGTCTTTAGGGCTCTGCGAAACTGAACATAATTTGTTTCTGTACGTAGGTTAAGGGGGAGTGAATTCCACAACTTAGGTCCCAGGAATGAGAAGGACCTGCCATCCATCCTGGCTCGGCGGACTTTGGGCACGCTGAACAAACCCTGAGATTCCTGTTGTATCAATTTGATATGTATGTAATGAGGTTGCATCCTAATAAAAAAGAATTACTATCTGTTGATGTTGGTTATGTTTCACAGACGCTTTCCGCATCCACTGACTTTCTATTTAATAATTGACTGGAATGGAGAGCTGTAGTGAAACTTTGGAAATAATCATGTTTTGACCAATGGCGGTTGCACGAAAAATACGTCTCATTGAAAAGTCTTCTGCCTCCGGGTGCAGAGACCAAGGGCCCTATTGAGATGTCAGTTGGACGAGCGCCTTGCTGACACCGTAGCAGAAAGGGACCGCCCGACAAAGAGAAGGTAGTCTCACTTCCATGATTATAATGCAACCGCCTTCATGGCGGTCGGAAAGTGTATATTTTCTATTGCGGCTTGTGCTGTAGGCTGCAAATCAAGCTGCGACCTTGATGCCCCGAGCAACAGGCACCGTGTGGTGCCTGCCGCCTAGGGCATGACCCCCAGGCCTCATAGAGGAGGCCGCAAGGAGACAAGGGCCTGCTAGGGGACCCCAAAGTCACTTTCCAACAGCCTTTCCATGTTGAAAAGGCCAAAATGAAAAGGCAGTCGGAAATGGATTTCATAATCCTGATGGTGGTGCCTGAGCAAGCACTTCTGCCGTTTGTGGATTACCTGTCCGACCAATGCCCGATGGAATCTCCAATTCTGTCGGAGGGGTCGGTCTTTTCCTCAAACTGCAGCAATCTGACTGACTGCATCGTAATGCGGTGGTCGGCCCGCTGCTTCTGATGTCGGACAGACCGCCACCAACAGACTGTTGGTTGCAACCCGCCCAACATCGTAATAGGGCCCCAAGAAGAAAAGTAATCCTGAAAATAAAGGTACATTTACATTGATGAACTTCTGCGCAATGCACCATGACTTAAACTGATTAACTTTCTTTAATACAGACTTCCGCGATTCCAACACTTCCAGAGATTTTAGCGATACTGGATTTTATTGTCATAAAATTCGTTTTTACTGCTTTCTGATGTAATTTTTGTATTCAGATGTCATGTTTGTAGTTATGTATCTTGTTAGTCACTAGTAGAGCATAAATCAGAGATGACCAGCAATATATACTTACATGCGTCTTAATTCATTAACCATTAGTGAAATAAAAGTAGTCAATAATGATGCACATTCCTTGATTCACGACTCAATCACTTCTTTTTGTTCGTGTAGTCAATAACAATGCACACTTCTTGATTTATGTTTCAATCTTTTCTTTGTATTAGTTTCCAATAAATGGGATTTCATGACGAAAAATATGAAAATTTGCTTCTGTGCCCAAATGCATTTTGGCGTGTGTCCTTTGTCTAGTGTCCGCGATCTGATACTGTTTTCCTAATATTTGCTGCACAAACTCTATGGCCTTCATAAGAACAGACGACAGTACGTCTAGAAGATCTTTCCATGAGGGAATAACTGTTTATGGAGAAACATAATTATTTTTTACTGAGGATAATTCAATTCCATCTAAGGGTTAGAGGGCATCAGTTTGTATGCAGTGATTAACAACTGAGCAGAAGACTCACCGTGGGCTCCATTGAATTGCTTGAGAACGCTATTGCTAGCCAATGATCGGGCAATTAATGCTGAGTGATGCTTTTTTTCATAAGCCTCTTACCAATCTATATCCCAAGATAGAAAAATTCCTCAAGAATTTCCAAGACTCCACCACTTATTATCAACGAAATTGACTTTAGCATGCGTCTCCCCGTAAAGAGCATTAATCTGGTCGCTTTATAGTTAATTTGCAACTTCCTTTCCCTACAAGATGGTGTCAACAAAGTTAATGACTATTGAAGGCCTACAGGGGTTTGGTTCAATAACATAGTGTTATCCACAAAAGATAAAATTACACTCGTCTATTAAGCAGCCTTGGGGAAACAATTTGCTGATGTATTCATGCTTGTCAGAGATAAACGAAATAAAGAAAAAGATGCAAAAATATAGCTTTGATTAATGGTTTGAAATTGTCTTTGATAAGGTCCCTACTCTCCCCACTTGAACCGTGAGTCATGTATCTGAGGATCAGGGTCAGACTGACTTATATGTCTGGCCTTACAGGTCAATGTGTGGGCTGGTCTTTTGCTTGTTTGCGGGCTTCTTTTAAGGTCTATTGAACCAATTTTTACTGTTGATTTCCCTGATATTAAAACAAACATTGTCTGCAGCAAGCTCAAATCCATGCAACCTTCCATACGTTGCAAAACACTTATACAGCATGTCTTTACAAATTCAAAACTGCCTCAAATTTGCAAACATGGGACAATTTTTTAGCTTTCTAATTAGCTAATGGGGGACACTTTTATTGTTTCTGTCAATTATTTCCCCTAATTCAATCCTGCTAAGGATCAGACCATTATAATATTGAGCAAACCTTTGAAGGTTCCGAATTTCATGTTGAATGTTGAGGAGATACTACATATATTTCTACCAATAGGCAAAGAGCTAGGTAGCGGTGTCACCCTTGGATTAGTTCTTTAGGAATCCCGTGTGGTATATCGAAATTATAACGTTTGTTGGCACTCATTAAGGAATATGTCTCAAACATGTATGACACACACTTTCCCAGGGCTATCCATGAGACCTAACAGTTTGGACTATATGCAGGCTGGTGTGGCCATTCTGTGAGATGCAGGCTGGAGGGGGGCTGCTTCCAGTCGAAGATAAACCCAGGTGTGGCTGGTACAGGTTAGGGTGGTGAGGCGAGGTCGGGAAGGGGGGAAGCAACATACGACGGGATAGGGAAAATAAATAAATACATAAATAAAAAACACTTACTGTGCGCTCGCAGCATCGCCAAATCGGCGATGCGAAGAGTGCAAGGTGAGTGGCTTTATTGATTTATTTATTTCATTTTCCCTATTACTTAGTATGTTAGCTTCACCCCACCCTGCCAGCCACTACCCCCTTCCACCACCCTACTGTTCTTAGCTGTCCCGGCCAGGCCTGGATGAACTTCTGTGACACAACCGTGTAAGTCTCCATTGCCCCATTCTATTCGCTGCATCCCGCGACATGGGGCTAACATGTACATGTTCGCCAGGGTAAATGTTGGTTTCCAGTTCATCCATGGCAATCTCTGTTACCTCTTTCGAAAACCATCTTAAATCGATTCTGAAACTGCAACACAGTAGATAACATTTACAAATATCAGTGTTTTAAACATATTATAGAACTTTAAAAACATGACAGCTCTAAGTCAAAAGATAAACTAGTAAAACACACCTATGAGTAATCCGAGACAGAAAAGGGAGTGAATTATGACTTTCAATGTTCTGCTCCAAAATGTGCACTTTCTTATTAATATAATTAAGAAAGACAACTTTCTGCGTTCCTCTTTCGCGAGCAGACTTTAATCCATCTAAGTGGATAAGAACAACAAAGGCATTACAGAATTTCAGTCAGAAATATATTTACCTTGCAGCGAGTTGGAAGGTTTGTCTGTTTTCACAAACATTTGAAGTATATTCCATCTGCATGTAACTATATAATGCTGCCTCCCTGCTGCTGTTGACTGCCATAGAAGAGCATTGCTACCTCGTGTCGTGGTTCTATATGATCCTGGTCCGTGGATGTCAATTAGACGGAGGAGCTGCTAGTCCTGGCTTTCCAAAGTTGCCCTTGTACTGTCCTTCAATCCACTGGCCCCAGAGGCTACCGAGGTTAGATACATTTGTGTTTCTTACTTGAAAACAACCTACAATTCCATCTCAACAAGTTATTATGAATTGAAAAGTAAGTAAAATTAAAACGTGAAGAAAATGTAGGCGTGTTTTTTTAAAGAGCTAAACTGTATGTGATTATCTAGGGTCAGCACTGAACACATCTGCAGCATAATCATTTTGTTTGGGAACTTTAAAGTAACCATGCCCATAGGCCATGCACGTGGCCCTACATATTTACATCCAGCTGTAAAGAGCTGAGCGCCAAGAGCCGAATTGTTTACATGTCGATTCTTCTCTCCTCACGTTTTGTATAATATGTTTTTATATAGTGCTTCATAAGAGCTGCTGCTCCCTCTAGGTGCTGTATATAGGAGGTGTTACTATTACGTAGATCAGTGACACTCAGTATGTTGCAGCGAATGAGAAAGCCAGCTGCAGCCGGTGTAGTCCTGCTCTCCACCTTGAAGGAGGAAGGCCACTTAAGCATGTCGAATTAACTTGTAACAGACATAAATGTCAGACTGGGAACATTACTAACTTTCGCATTGCTAACTAACGTTTTCATGAGATCTACTTCTGGACTGAACAGACAATTTCAATATGTACATATTTTCTAATGCATAGGATTATTTTTGGTGTATATATATTTGACCCCAACTATGATTTATTTTCCAGGGCATGGAGGAGGGACCTGTTTAAACTTAAATAAGAAATATGGAAAATAGGTTGACATGAAGTTGGCAGGAAAATTGGTGGAAGCAAGCACTCGGAAAGCCAATACCTCTGGCTTTAATTGACTAATGTATGTACAGATAGGCATGCGCACCTGTGCACTGACTATTTGTATTGTGCCACTGAGCTCTATTTCAGTGCCTCCTATGTTTGTGCCCTAGTGTTTATTCCCAAGCTTGTGGTGCTGTACGGCACTAGCCTCGAAAAGTTAGAGGATAAAAAAACTGGGAATAAAAAACAGCAGTAGGGCAAGCTTGGAGAATAAAAACAGGGCACGGATATATACGGCATCAAAAGGCACAGGTTGCATTGAAACAATGCAAACAGTCTTTGTACATGTGTGCCTGCCTCTGTTTAGCACATTACAGCTAGATCTGGCTGAAATTGTATCAAAAGAGTAATCGCTCATAACGTCCAAATATAGTGTTTCAAGTATTTTGTGTATTTTTTTATTTTTTAGTATGTTATGTTATGTTATAGGGGGGTTTTGTATGGCACTCAGCTACTCCAAAGGAGTGTCCCGGCGCTTTCAGACCAACAGGTCAGCAGCTAACACATAACACAACAGGAAATAGGACCGGCAAAAAAGAAAACAGAAAACTAAAGACAGAACAACCAGGTTTTAAGTCCCTTTCTAAAAGCCAGCAAATTAGCAGTGCTGCGGAGTGATAAGGGGAGAGTGTTCCAGAGCTGAGGAGCAAGCCGTTTGAAGGAGCGTCCACCAGTCCGGGCTTTCTTCACCACTGGCACCACCGCAAGAGAGAGAGTTTCTGATCTCAGAGCCCTAGTAGGTTTGTAAAAGGTTAGCCTTTTCCGAATATAAGTTGCTCCCGTAGAATAGAGCGCCTTGTGGGCCAAAGTAAGGGTCTTAAAGACATTTTCGCATAATATTTCTCCCATGTGACACCGACCTTGGTCTTGTGCGAACTATTTTTTTCCCTGGATTTTTAAATAGTTCGAACTTGACCCGAAGGTATAATCAGTGCGCTTTACACGAGCACCAATTACGTTACACAAGGACACATTCATTTTTGTTAGGCACAGGGGGGCAGATTTACAATAACTGGCGCATCCCTGCATATCAGCAGGGATGCGCCAGTGATTGTGCGCCATGCCTCCGCCACCATGGATGCGCCACATTGTAAATGCAGCGCACCATGGGGCAAAAACGGCACAGATGCGTGACGCATCTGTGCCGTAAAAGCGGCACATTGCTGGAGTTGCGTCGCAAGCGCAACGCAGCTCCAGCAATGCTCTGGGGGGCCCTATTCTTACAATGCTACGTCAATACTCACGCCTGCTTCAAGCAGGTGCAGGGTTTTGACGCAGCATGGCCCCAAAAGTGAATGAGTGAAATCCACACTTTTAGGAGGAGTTCCTGCGCAGGAACACCCCCCCCTGCACAGGAAGGCCTCCTGGCGCAGGGCTTTACAACGTGACGCATCTCCCAGATGCGCCACGTTTTAAGTACCCAGCACCATGGCGCATCTTTTGTGCCGCCGCTGCATCACAAAAGTGACGCAACGGCAGCGTAAAAGGGGCGCAAGGGGTTGTAAATCTGCCAAAGGGAGATTCAGTGATTTGCGCAGAATCACAGGATGTTGAGCGTCGTTGCTGAGACTGGAACCTGGTTCCCTAGATTTGAGATCGACCACCCTTCCCGAAAGGCCACATCCTCTCCCCGAACTAAGAATCTAATATCATCCTACCCGCAAACGTTTTTTGATTAGCAAGTCTCCTGCTGGTGTGTGTGACTTTCGAGAGTCTGTCAGTTTGTGTACTAATATTGTGGTGTAGCTGGACAGGCCCAGTGCCTGGTTGACAGTTGCATTGTGTATCAAGGAGCATTGGTGATCAGCAGGAGGGCCGTAGGTTTGTCTCCTTTACAGTGTTTTGCTCTTTGCCAGTATAGGAGCAGCTTTGCTCTAGATTATGGTACCTTGATTTGTGATGACATAATGCTATATGGTTTAATTTCCAGAAGTGTCTGTGGGTAATAAAGGAGGATGGTGGAGTGAAGGAGGGAGGGTGACCTGGTGCTGTCATAGTCAATATCGATCGTAGGCCTGGCATCTGTGTTAGCTAGCTAGAGTAGTCATTTATAGGGCTTCCATGGTATCAACCAATGTGATAAAGATATGATGGTTGATATTTTAAGACAGGATCATGAGCTTTCCATCTTCATATTGGGCGATGTACAGCTTACATTATTTATTATTATGAAGGCTCTCAGTTTTCCGTTTTTTACTGATTTCTACAGATAAATACAGACAGAAAACAATGTTATTCCTTTCTTTATCTATTTTGAAAAGCGGAAAAATACAGAAAATTATACTTCTTGTGGGTGACACTTCATGTTTTCGTGCTTTCTAAGATAACAGCTGAGCAGAATCACAGAATGGGAAGTTAACCGGTTCCATGCTGGTGACGGAACTGCTCCGTCACCAGCCTCGGACGCGCTGTGCTGGTGACGGAACGGTTCCGTCACGGCCCGCCCGGCACGCCTGCGCGGCAGCGATTTCGCACCTGCTCGGCGCGTTCTACTGAGCGGGCGGTGCCATGATGGAACCGTTCCGTCACAAGCACAGCGCGCCCGAGGCTCGTGACGGAGCGGTTCTGTCACGAGCATGGGAGCACCGCGCACCCCCCCTCCCCCTAGCACTGCGGCAGAATTACTGCCGCAGGGAAGGAGTTAAAAAAAAGTTTGAGATTTCCCTGATTACAAGCATGTGTTAGCATATAATTGTATCATAATTCTGATATTTACCTGTGAGTGTAAGGCTAGGCTATATTTGACAGCTTAGTGTGCTAAAACGTGACAGGCAACAAAGTATGAGTGCATGTTTATCAGTTAAATAAATGTGGAAATATACCATGTTATGACTCCATTTATTCTCAAAACACAAAAGAAATAAGGATAAATACCAATAAGATGATCAAAAAAGAAATATGGATAAATACAGACGGAAGTGTTAAAAAAATAAATACCAGGAAACCGGGAGACCTAATTTTTATGATCTGACACAGACTTTTTTTTCTCATAAGGGCTTTTGTGTTCATTTAGACTAAGAAGGAAAATGCACTGCATCAGCCCAGAGGGTATGTCCTCAGTAAAACAAAAAAAAGCAAATCATTTTTATGGCTCCTGATCGAAGACTATTGAATTTGCCACTTATTAAGGTTCTGAGATGGCCATTACAGCACAGTGTTTGTGGTACCTCATGGTAGTTGCTAGATAGCATAAGGGGCAAAATGATCACTAAGGCCTTGTTACAGGCGTCCTGGACTGTGATCTGATATGAAGTTGTCTTTGTTTTTTATTGATGACCTTAATAGGATTGCACACAAAAATGAGGAGGATGCTGGTCTTGAGGTTTAGGTTCAACACAGGACTGTGGCAGTATAAAGCATTAGGATATCGTTCAGTACAGAGACAAAAAGTGATTGAAAGATATCACATCAGATGCCAAAGATGAGCATCAGTAGGACCCAATATTTGCTTTACAGCACACGGAGTTGCAAAATCAGCACTGATGTAACATTAGCATGAATGTGAAAAAATGTGTGTATCACAAATCACATTTATGTGTAAAATTACATTGAGGTGAAAAAACCTCGTGTAGATGCACAATCCCTTTGAGATGCAAAATCACCCTTGGTACAACACTTGAAGTGTGGAAACCCATTTAAAAACAAAAATACCATTAAGGAGCAAAACATTATTTTAGCTGTAAATCCACCTCAAATCCAAAATTCCTGCTGATGCTGTATCAGCGAAGTGTGAAAAACACTTGTGACTACAAAAATATGCTTTCATTGCAAATCATGAACTTTTCACTTCACTATCTGCGCGCTGCAATGGGAAGGACTGTTTAGGCTGACAGTCTTACGCTCCTAATACCCAATAGCTAACATTAAGACCGAAATGCTCCTGAATAACACTTTCTTCAAGCCATAACTGAAAGGGGCTGACTGAAGGGGGATGACCCAAATACCCTCCTTGTGTATGCTTTTGATGTTGTTGACATGAGCTGGGCAGGCTGCTCAAGTTTTCTGTAGACAGACCTAAAAACTGTCATACAGAATTAAACATGGTAGCTTCAGGTTTTTTTGTGTGGGTTACATACAGTGGGAGGCTATCTGCTCCCATCTTTCATGGTCCCAGGGCCCTTCAGCCTGAAGATCTGGTATGGAATGTTTCCTGCAGGAGATGTGAGCCACGTTGGTACTGTACAACTAACCTAGATATCAGCATGTTAAATGTAATGCTGTTGTGCATGCTGTATCTGTTTTGTGCATGATGGAAGCTTGCAATGATACCATCTTGACTGTTCTGCATTTGTTTGTTCTGCGTGTGCAAGCCGCCACTGTTGGTTATGCCTGTGCACTGGGGTGCCTACTGGTCAGTGTATTGGCAAATAATGCTGTACTTGCGTGTTCCGTGCCTGACTGTGTGATGGCGGTGAGAGCTGCCCAATGACCTCATTAACCTAAGCTGGCTGTGGCTTAATCTCTGACATAGCTCAGCAGGTCCATACATTTGAAGCTTAATGTTCTTTACTGACTTTTATTTTTTCAAATTGCGCACTTAAGGTAAACCTTTTTAACTTTAATAGTAACATTTCGTCTTTGCATTATTGTCAGAGATCATGTGATATAGGTTTGTGCTGATGTCATGATGTAAAATGTCATATGAGTTCACTTCTTATGTAATCCGGGCAAAATGGTCGATTATATCACTTTTGCTACCCCAACCATTTTCGTAAATCCACGACCATGACTTAATGAGATGCAGTGCGGTGAATCCTACCGGGTGAACATTGTTTTCAAGAAAACAACTTGTATTGGGATGATCCATTTCAAGTAGATTTCCTTAGATGAGGGATGTAAACCCCAGCCAGCTAGAAACTTGCCATGTCAAAAGACTCGTACCACATCAACTACTAATAGTGTACCAGAAATAATGCAAGTCTTGCAGTCCTCTTGATCGATATATTTGGTCACTGAAAAAAAGATACAGAAGGCAAACTTTACCTTATAGGATAACAATGACCCTAAGGGAATTCCGTAAGTACTCTGCATCTGAGGGTTAAGTCTTGAATTTGTACCTTCTCAATTTTTGCAAATGAGACTATTTTTTCCCAATCCATGTAAACAGTTTTATTCCACAACAAATGGAGGCTGTCAGAACCCAGCTCTCAATGGTCGGTTAGCCGAATGACACAATCAGAAATATTTTTTTCAAAAACCACCTTAGTGAACATTGAGTCCTGGGTGGCACAAAATTAAGGTCAGCGTCATAAGATACTTGACAACAATAGGCCAGTGCCCTGATTCAGAATATCCTGTTCGCCAAACAGACGGTCTGCTTCTCCATTGAGACACATGAGGACCACCAATGGTTCTGCTCTCTCTCCGGCCAAGTCCAATAATTGCAGCACTTATTGCCTACAGGTGCTGGTAACAACTCTTGATTCATTAGTTGTTGCATATCTCACTCGCTTCTTGTGGAGTGTGTCCAACGATCCATTTTGTTGACTCGTCAAATTCCAGTCTGCGTTTCACATCACCACCAAGAACCTAAGGAGAAAAACACTGAAAATGTGAAACTGTACATCTTCAAGAAGTCACCAGTTGAAGTAATCAGTTTTGGTGCTCTGGTTCCCAAAGCGCACCGTTTTACCTAACCCTGGATCATCACTTGGAATTAAAAGGACTAAAGAAAAGCACCAGAGGGCTGGCAAGTATCCTTATGGACGAGGAACCATTCAGAAGAGGTCTACAACAAAATGAAGTTGTCGCTCTAGGCCACCGGTTACGATCTGTTTCCATGATGCAAAACAGTTGACGTAAACAGATGAAATAACTTCTCCCAGGGATAATATGTTCTGATCTTTATGGATCAGTCGTAGCAGAATCGGTTGGAGAATGGAGAGCAGAATGGCCCCACTCGCACAAGTGGCCTGCCAATACGACCTCAATATCATCTCCTACGCCGACGACACCCAGCTCATCCTCTCCCTCACCAAGGACCCGCACACCACCAAAACCAACCCCCACGACGGAATGAAGACCGTCGCCGACTGGATGAGGAATAGCCGCCTGAAGCTGAACTCGGACAAGATGGAGGTACTCATCCTCAGACCCACCCCCTCCGCCTGGGACGACTCCTGGTGGCCGAACACACTGGGAACAGTACCGACACCCACCGACCATGCACGCAACCTAGGATTCATCCTTGACTCCTCCCTCTCCATGTCTAAACAGGTCAAAGCCGTCTCATCCTCCTGCTACAACGCCCTCCCCATGCTCCGCAGGATCTACAAGTGGATCCCAATCGAAACAAGAAGAACAGTGACACAGGCCCTCGTCAGCAGCAGACTGGACTATGGCAACGCACTCTACGCAGGAATCCCAGCCAAACACCTATGACGACTACAACGCATCCAAAACGCCTCCGCCTGACTGATCGTCAACATCCCCCGCCGCAGCCACATTACCCCCCACCTGAGAGACCTACACTGGCTCCCAGCCAACAAGAGGATCACCTTCAAGCTCCTCACCCACGCACACAAAGCACTTCACAACGCTGAACCAGCCTACCTGAACAGCAGACTCAGCTTCTACACCCCCACCCGCCAGCTCCGCTCCGGCGGCTGATCCTTCTCCTACCTCGCCGCCAAGACCTGGAACCCACTAGCCTTCAGAAGACTCCTCAAGACCTGGCTCTTCGAGCAGTAGCGGCACCCCCATCCCCTCAGCGCCTTGAGACCCTCACGGGTAAGTAGCGTGCTTTACAAGTACTCTGATTGATTGATTGATTGATTGATTGGATCCTGTGGGCTAATACCATGAACAATGTTTTTAAATCGACATTCATAACTGCAATGGGATGATACGAAGCACGGTCCAGAGGATCTTTGCTCAGCTTCAGTGGTTACATGATGGGTGCATCCCGGAGAGGACCGGGAAGCGTTCCCACCACCAACTTCTCGTTATAGAGATGCAGGAGTGTGGGAATCAATGTGCCACTGGACGTCTTATAGAAATCAACAGGAAGGCCATCTGTTCCTGGCGATTTGCTGGATTCTAGCGCTGTAAATGCAATCCCCTCCTCCTGAGCAGTGAAAGTGCCTCCAGTTCACCCCCTTCCACCAGAAAGAGTTTAGGGAGGCAAGCATGTTGCAGGAATGCTTGGAGGACAGCAGGCCGCATTCAGGCATGGAGGGCTAATGGTCTGCATAACAGGATATAAAAATACCATGGATTTTTAGCTGTGCATATAGTAGGCCCCCGTTTGGGGAAAGAAGGGTAGTGGCGAAATATTGATGTGCTTCCCAGTTAACGATCCACACCAATTGTCCGCCAGCTCTATCTCTCTCTGCAAGTGTCCTAGTGAGCTATCCAGCATAATCTAAGCAACGTAGGTGGTCTAATAATCAGGCTTTGGTCCCTGAAGAAGAGCTAAGTAGGATAAGAGGTGGGGATCGGAGGTCGCCCACAGCCGCAGTTGGTGCAGGTAACAGCGGTGGGGTGGTGGGGCCATGTAAGGGAGGATTTCGAGGGACGATGCAGAGGGAAAATTAGTCATTTATTTAATTTTCCCTTGGCATCGTTCCTCGAAATCTCCCCCTTACCCGGGGCCACCGCCCCACCACTGTTACCTGCAAGGACCGTAGCTGGTCGCCCTACGCTTAGGGGAAATATATTCATTGAGATCACCTAGTTTGCTTGGGTGGACCCCACCAGGGATTGTATGCACCCTCTCCAAATGACCACCTTAAGGGTCTCTCACTCCACCACCATGGTAAAGGCTGTGCCCTTGTTATGATCAAAATAGTCGTGGATCTTCCGGTCAGGGTCCTGGGAGGCCTTCAAGGGTGGAAGGCTGAAGTTGCCAAGTAGAGATTCGGGAGGGAGGTCTGCCCAGTGAAGACTAATGTTAGGGCATTATGGTCAGAGAGATCCCTTCCCAAGTAGTCAAGGGATGCAAGAGAGGGGCAGAGGGTCTGGGAGCAGTCAATGCAATCCAAGTGTGCATAAATCCTGTGTACTGGGGAATAAAAGGAGTAGGGTTGAAGACTTGGTCTGCTGATGTTTCCGGGCATTCAGCAAGGACCACTGATGCAACCAGGTCGAAAGGGCCTTCACATTAGCAACTGTCGGGGAGCGGAGGGTAAGAATGATCCATAGTAGTGCCCGGAACTGCATTAAACCCCCCTGAGGAGCCATGGGATATGTTCCCACTTGCCCAAAACAAGGGAGAGGCACCGGAGGAAGGCAGGTTGATTGGTGTTAAAGGGCATAAATGCAGCATATAAGGACATGGTGGCCATTAAGTCACGTTACCTGGAGGAACACCAACCCTCGGTATCCACCTCCCAGTGTAGGACTTCAAGAGGAGTCACTGCCTTCACCCACATGAGTGCACCCCTCCCATATGCTAAGAAATTGTTAGTGAAGAATGTCCCAACCATCGCCTCTGGAGTCGAATCCCTTCACAGTTGTAGTGATATGGGATGCTTGCAGCAGAGTAATAGGGATACCCTTGCGCTCAAGTAAGGTATGTACCGTATATCGTTCAGCCAGGGTGTGCATGCCACAGATATTCCAGGAGAGTATGTTAAAAATCTGGAGTGGCAGGATGTCAAAGAATCTGGCACTCCCCTATGTCCAACTGGGAGCAACAAGGGTAGGGGGTTATTGGTGCAGGGAAGGAAAGGGGACGTCTAAGAGGGGAGCGAAGGGGCGTGATCTACATGTATAGCCATGTTCAATACAAAAACAGAAATGAGTTCAAAAGATAACATCAGTACAAATGACAATACCATTACTGCAGGTAGCCTGGCAATGGCCTGCCGCCCAAATAAGATCACTACAGCTGGTAACACATAAGATCACTACAGCTGGTAACAATAAGATCACTCTAGTAAAAGAGAGAGGGACCCCACACCAAAGGGATATTGTACCAGAACTGACTATATGTCAAGATAAATTCCCTTTGGGTTGTTTTTAGAAGAAGACACCAATTCTTACAAACTACTAAACAAATATCATTCACTCATCAGGACCTTTCAGTTGGAGCAATGCAAAATACAACAAAAACAGTTCTATAAAAACAAATTGATTCAATGTGACAATTTATTCATATAAAAACCAAGTTAAAAACAAATATAACATTTTTTTTTTAATGAATTAGAATTTGGGAAAACAGACAGTAAGAAAATGGAACAAATCATATACACATTCTAAACCTAAGCAATTCCTAAAAGTAATAAGGGAGGTGCAAAATCAAGGTAAAAATTCTACAACAGTCAGAGTAATCCTTGTTCAGTGTATATTGCACTTCTCCCCTTAGCTCAACGCGTTTCAACAGACATTAAAATACAGCCGCCTTCATCAGGAGTATATTGGCTGTCTTCCCAAAGTTAATTTCAGAAAGTTAAATAAATTATATTTTAGATTCCAATTACATTATAAAATAAAGAATTAAACAATGCTATACATCACAGGTAAATCCATAGTAAAAACAGAAATGACAAAGTTATTAAGAACAGTGCTCCAAAGTGTGTCCTTATACATACAAAAAATGAGAAAACAGTTACCTAAAAACAAAACCATAATATGACAATATCAACCAATAGTATCCTATCCGAATTGAGGTTTCATTGAACAAACGCCCAAGCTGTTGCCAGACTAGCGCTACAGGAGTAGCATTTTGAAAATCTTTGTCATCGTTGCCAAGAGGGAGGAGGAAGCCAACGCGAGGCCGCAGAGGAGGTGAGAGGCGCGGCCCCGGGACTGCGAGGAACAGCGCTAATTCCATCAGCTGTTTCCTCTTCCCGCGTGAGCCGCGCCCCCTCCCAGTGCCCGCCCACATCAGGTGCCTATAACCTCTCGCGGCCCCCGCTTCGCGGGCGCCGCTCGAATTGAGGTTTCATTGAACAAACGCCCAAGCTGTTGCCAGACTAGCGCAACAGGAGTAGCATTTTGAAAATCTTTGTCATCGTTGCCAAGAGGGAGGAGGAAGCCAACGCGAGGCCGCAGAGGAGGTGAGAGGCGCGGCCCCGGGACTGCGAGGAACAGCGCTAATTCCATCAGCTGTTTCCTCTTCCCGCGTGAGCCGCGCCCCCTCCCAGTGCCCGCCCACATCAGGTGCCTATAACCTCTCGCGGCCCCCGCTTCGCGGGCGCCGCTCGAATTGAGGTTTCATTGAACAAACGCCCAAGCTGTTGCCAGACTAGCGCTACAGGAGTAGCATTTTGAAAATCTTTGTCATCGTTGCCAAGAGGGAGGAGGAAGCCAACGCGAGGCCGCAGAGGAGGTGAGAGGCGCGGCCCCGGGACTGCGAGGAACAGCGCTAATTCCATCAGCTGTTTCCTCTTCCCGCGTGAGCCGCGCCCCCTCCCAGTGCCCGCCCACATCAGGTGCCTATAACCTCTCGCGGCCCCCGCTTCGCGGGCGCCGCTCGAATTGAGGTTTCATTGAACAAACGCCCAAGCTGTTGCCAGACTAGCGCTACAGGAGTAGCATTTTGAAAATCTTTGTCATCGTTGCCAAGAGGGAGGAGGAAGCCAACGCGAGGCCGCAGAGGAGGTGAGAGGCGCGGCCCCGGGACTGCGAGGAACAGCGCTAATTCCATCAGCTGTTTCCTCTTCCCGCGTGAGCCGCGCCCCCTCCCAGTGCCCGCCTCCTTTCTACTCTCAGTAACTTAAGCAAGCCCCTCAGCGCGCAACGCGGGACGAAGCCCGGGGCGAAGCCCGGGCCAAGGGCGGGCCCGTTGTTGCCCGTTAGTGACCGGCAGAGACCGGACCGGGCTATCCCCCTTTCAACTCTGATATCGCAGCAAATAGGCTTCAGTATGTCACCGAAAACCAGGAGTTCTACAAAGACCAAATCAAAACATGCACAAGAGGTCGCTCAAATCACGGGTCCCATTGACCTTTTCATAACAAGGACCCATGAGGTAATAAACAAGAGTATCGCCCTGATGGAGAAAAGAGTGTCATTAGACCTCATAAATGCAAATGCAAAACGTTCCTCCTTAGGCGCCATAGCAAATGCCACCTCTCCAATATATCTTAATTCACAAAATTGTTCCCTTCCCGTGACTCTGGTAGTTCCTGATATAAATACCGTGCCATCAACAGTGGATCTGTCTGTAACGCAATCTGAGTCAGACCCCTCACAATACACTGACGACCTGGAAGCAAGTCCAGATTTGGCGATTTGCCAAACCCAGGGGGAAACAAGTGAAAATATGAACCTCTACCCCCAAGAAGTAAGGGAAGGAGCTATCCCTAAACAAAGTATCATAATCCCATCCAGCAATACTGTTACCACCGCCCCTTGTCTAGATCATGTTTCAACTTATGTACATCCCACAACCCAATTAAATGCACTGCCTCCCCCCGTAACAAACCTACCACACTTGAAAACCCCAATCGAGGTCCCTGGAAATTCCTGTAAAACGTGCAAAGTCACGGCGCAAGTCCTGACGACAGTAAAAGACCTCCTTTTCCAGCACTTAAAACCCATCCAACTCAGTATTAGAAATGTAGAAGCACAGTTGAATATAATTTCTGCAACACTCCTTGACACTAACACGCGCATAGAAGTAAAGGGCAAACGAAATCCATCGCAGCTACCCAAATTACAACCTCAACCGCAACCACGTAAAACAGCTAACTGCCCAAATCCAATCAATATACCCCAAAAAAGCCATCACCAAAACTCCGTAAATCAAAATCCGCCACCCTTAACGCCCAAGCCAAAACGGACTAACACCCCGGCTGCATCAAATCACCAATCGAAAAACACAGATTCAGCCATCTTAGATACCCCAGGAATAGCGGCTAACAACAATAATACAAACAAGGTCCGTTCTGATAAAGAGACAGCTTCCCTCCCACCAAAACCAGCAGTCTCCCACCCGTCCCTAAGGAACATCACGGAAAAACCACCAGCAACAAGACGTCCAGCCCATTTGCCCCCAGGAGCTACCCCGTATACTATAGTTCTCACAGGCGTACCTGAGAAAACTGACGACACTCCTGAAACTGCATGGTCACTAAAGAACAAGGTCATGCAGTGGCTAAGTATTAACAGGCCCTTAGAGTCCCACATCTCGGGAGGAATTTCCACAGCCCGTAGGGTATCCTGGGTAGGTAAAACTAGGAAAACAATCCGCGGAGACTGCATCATAGTAACATGCAGAGATCCCTCCGCAGTGGACTATATCTGCTCTTGGCCATCTCTTGAAAAAAAGGGAGGGATAGACGCCCGACATCTCTCGTTCTTTTACCCCCCAGCGAGGCAGCATCGAAACACCCCGCCCTGGTCCTGGCACCAAACTCCTAGGGAACCATGGAACCAAGAACCCTGGGACCACCAGGAGTACACCCACGAACATGGTGGCAGAAACGGGCCGAGAGAATGGCCGAGGCAATATTGGCAGGAAAGACCCTATCAACCCTATGAAGGCTGGCAGGGCTTTCCGACCCACAATCGCTTTGACTGTCTGGAAATGGTCGATTGACCACTCAGGGAGGGACCCAGCTACGTGACACCCCACTCACTAACTCAATTAGTAAATTCAGCACAATACTTAACACCTGCAGAACCTCCTTCTGAATATAATAACAACACATTACAGAAAACACTAATCACTAACAGGAATGCCCTGATAAAAACCGCCCAAGCAAACTCTCCACCAAAAGGCGAATCCATGTCTGGCTCGTGCCATCAGCCACTAGTAGCCTCTAGGACCCCAGCTGAACTCCATCAGGCTATTCCACGAGAATCGCCAGAAACTATGCCTGCAAACACTTTGTCAAACAAATCAAGCACTCAAATGACAACTGCGGAACTGGGTGTTTCAATCGCTTATTGGAATATCGCAGGTCTGACCTCAAAAATAACATCATCTCTATGGCTTGACACAGCAAAGCAACACCATATACTGTGTCTGCAAGAAACCTGGCGCACAACTCCACTGCATCTTATAGGTTATAAAACCATCTTCACTCAGGCAGTACCCGGAAACATGGGCAGACCAAAAGGAGGACTTGCAACCTACATCGCCAACACCCTCCCACTTAGAGTGAAATTGCTAAAGGAGTCACCCAGCTTCCAAATTATCCAAATTATGCAGGACACGCAGGCAGCAGCACTTGCAGTCAGTAAACTTATATTTATAAACTACTACAACAACCTACCCTCTTTGGAATGTTGGTCCAATTTAGTGGAGATAGTTGCTTTCCTAATCTCCTTACAAAGTGACAACAAAACTACCCATACTCAATTTATCTGGGGCGGTGATTTCAATTCTTCTATGTGCACGAACCACAAAAACGGTAACTGCGGTCTCCAGAACGAACTCGGCAATCCTATTCCTCACTTTGCGCATACGATATGCGGAAACAAACTTAATGAAATCCTCTTCTCTTTAGATTTGGACTTTGTAAACGAATTAGTTGATCCGCAGTGTGACTATCTGCCCACCTTCCACGGGAGAGGTTGTGCCACAACTATCGATTATATAATAGCATCAAACTCACTAAAAGGTCTATTAACAAATTACGAGATTGGCACTAATCCAATAAGTGACCATTACCCGCTTAGCGTGACAATCAACATGATGCAAGTAGGAGCACTTTCCGCAAAGCCTAGCGCCCTTGAACAACACTTAGTGTCCATAAAGAAACTGAACGGGTACACAATTAAGTGGGCAAAAATCGACCCCGCAGAGATGACACAGAGGATCTGTGAAAAAACTCATCACTGGATATCCAAATGTATGTCACCAGAAGAGCCGCCAGAAGTGACTGTCAGCTGCTTCCAAAAAATCCAAGAAACAATAAGGGACGAGCTATTTGTTAACTTGAAAAACAAGACTAAGCTCCCAACCACGAGGTGGTTTGATTCCACCTGTCGAAAGGCACTCACGGCCTTAAAAGAAGCCTTGCGCAAGCCCATGAGAGACGTGGACGAAATCTCTCAACTGAGGAAAAACTATAATTCTGCTCGGAAAGACCGGAAAAACCAGATTAAACGAGACCTTTGGCTGCGCTTGCATGACAGCGCCCAAAGGAAAGACAGCACTACATTCTGGGAAGTTGTGAGATCCCCATTTATGGCCAACAGTACCGATCATGACCATCTTGATGTGGCAATAACGGAGGCCGAATGGGTTCTCCATTTTTCCAAAATTTTTGGAAACTCTGACGATGCATCACCAAGCATACCAATTAATGACTTCCGTGTGGAGCAAAATGATACTTACCCGATCAATATTCGTTTTTCCCTCAATGAAATTATAAAAGCTATCAAGGCCTCAAAAACCGGAAAGGCTCCAGGACCCGACGGGGTCCCAATGGATCTATTCCTTTACGACGTGGACTTTTGGTCGAAAATAATCTTACGGGTCATGTCGGCAGCAGCCTCAATTGGCCTTTTTCAATCTTGGTCTACCTCAATTCTATTACCAATTTTTAAAAAAGGCGACCGTAACGATCCCGCATGTTACCGACCAATTTCCCTTCTGGACTCCATGGGTAAGATTGCAGGTCGACTACTCCTGGACCGACTGCAATCTTGGGCCCGGGAGAAAAACATCATAACCGACCTGCAATATGGCTTCCAGAAGGGGCTTGGAACCGTGGAGCAGGCCCTCAACCTTGTCCTTTTGGCTGGAAAATATACCCGCGCCAAAGGAGGAAATATTTTCCTTGTTTACGTCGACTTAAGCGCGGCATTTGACTGTGTCCAGCACGCGAAGCTCTGGCAATTATTATCAGATCTTGGCGTGGATCCTCCTATACTAACCTTTCTAAGAGAACTTTATTCCACGGCGGAGGGTCGAGTTCGATTTGGCACCAGTGGAGAACTGTCACGACCCTTTCAAATAAGGAAGGGAGTAAGACAGGGATGTGTACTGGCACCATTCCTGTTCAACCTATACACAAATGGACTTGAGCAGGCAATGCTGAAAGGGTGCCAGGACCTCCCACAGATAAATCGTCGGCCGATACCCACCCTCTTATACGCTGACGATTCAGTAATCCTAGCGCGTACCCCAAACCAACTTCAGTTACAACTTGATAAATATATCTCATTTATGGATACACTTGATCTTAAAATCAACATTAAAAAGACATTCACAATGTCAATTGGCCCAAGGACAAAAATGACTAAACCCATAATGGTCAATAATAACAGACTTGAAAAAACCTCAATATATCCTTATCTGGGCATCCTAGTGGATGATGAAACGAACTGGCAAAAGGCAATTGAAGCCAGAAACCTGCATTTTCGTCGAGCGTCATCTGCATTAACCTCTTTCTCGAGAAAAATGGGGAAACCAGCACCTTCTGAACTTCTAACTATATATTACGCAAAATGTCACAGTGTGGCTACGTATGGAGCTGGAATCTGGGGCTATGGACGCATCGACCAGCTCCAGGTTACCGAAAATGCCTTCATTAAATATATTTTAGCCCTCCCACGAAGCTCCCCGGTATTTGCCTCACATCGAGAGCTTGGCATGGACTATATCGTCGACACCATACGGTGCCAGCCAATCTTACTGTGGCACCGGATATGGTGCAACCCTGAATGCCACCTAACCCGCTCTCTCATTACTGACTGTCTAGGCCTGACAAACTGGCGGAAAATCCCGTGGTTAAATTACGTATGTAATTTCTTTAAAGATATGGAGTGCGAACAGTACTTCGTTGAGCCACCTTCAGTCGAAGATATCTCCAGGAAAAAATTAAAGCAAATGTGTCTGGGCCATCTGAGAGACCTCCGCAACCAGGCAGAGATCACCAAAACGCAAAATGAAAAAATATGCGTTCAACAGCAGGGAAAAACCATACAGCCCTACTTGTCATACTTTCTATCCAACTATGAAAAGTATCTTCTCACAAGACTACGCTTTGATGTATTTTTTCGGCTGGTGTCTTTTCCGGAGACACAGAACTGGTCCCCTACCATGATGAGGTGTCCCTGCGACGGAGTCTCGATACAAAATACGATTCACGTCGTCCTCTTCTGTAAATATTACAAATCAGCAAGAAAGACATGGATCATTCCGATTCTTCGTTCCAGTGGACTAAGGCAGTCTTACCCAGCACTTTCCTATTTACAATCCTTAAAAACGCCTCATGAAGCCAAATGCACAGCGGCCTTCCTTAAATCAGTTATAACTATGCGTCGTAACATTCTCAGCTAAATGGATAAAGCTACAACTATAAGAATGTTTTTACTGTTTTTTAAAATTTGTTCCTTTTCTAAATCCTCGTATGATTCTTGATGACTCTGTATTCTCTATATCTGTAACCTTTTAAAAAACAAACTGTACTTTTTATGGTTATTGAATTTTATAACCGAATAAAAGTTGTTGAAACTGAATATGTCAAGATAAATTCCCTTTGGGTTGTTTTTAGAAGAAGACACCAATTCTTACAAACTACTAAACAAATATCATTCACTCATCAGGACCTTTCAGTTGGAGCAATGCAAAATACAACAAAAACAGTTCTATAAAAACAAATTGATTCAATGTGACAATTTATTCATATAAAAACCAAGTTAAAAACAAATATAACATTTTTTTTTTAATGAATTAGAATTTGGGAAAACAGACAGTAAGAAAATGGAACAAATCATATACACATTCTAAACCTAAGCAATTCCTAAAAGTAATAAGGGAGGTGCAAAATCAAGGTAAAAATTCTACAACAGTCAGAGTAATCCTTGTTCAGTGTATATTGCACTTCTCCCCTTAGCTCAACGCGTTTCAACAGACATTAAAATACAGCCGCCTTCATCAGGAGTATATTGGCTGTCTTCCCAAAGTTAATTTCAGAAAGTTAAATAAATTATATTTTAGATTCCAATTACATTATAAAATAAAGAATTAAACAATGCTATACATCACAGGTAAATCCATAGTAAAAACAGAAATGACAAAGTTATTAAGAACAGTGCTCCAAAGTGTGTCCTTATACATACAAAAAATGAGAAAACAGTTACCTAAAAACAAAACCATAATATGACAATATCAACCAATAGTATCCTATTTTGTGGAACAACAGGAGATACAAATGCATTCTAAATCATACATACTCGAAAAGACATAACCTACCACTCAAACACTGAGAAGATTATACATATATACATCACAAAACATTACTTATGTATAAGGTTCATTATAGAGAACAACATTCTCCTATACCTTTAAGACCTCTAAACAATGATCATTAAGAGACCTATATATTATTGACGTTTCATTATGGTTCACAATGGTGAGTAGTATAGTACCCATGGAGCAAATACTTTCTTGGGTAGAAAAAGGTAAGCACAGAACGCGCATACACAAGGTATTCACATTGCTGACAATGTGCCACTAAACTCAAAAACAGTTGAAGAAACGGATAGATAGAAAAATAGATGTATACCTTATTAAGATACTCGCAATTCTTCCTATAACGATTGTCGGCCACACAAGAGTGATCGGCTATTACTTGAGGTCTAAAGTCACAAAACAGGAACGACATCAGTTTACACTCTATTGTTATTAAAGCTAATCACTTCACTCCCTTGGAGTATGCTACTTACATTGACTTAATTCTTTGTTAGTCATGTATAGAGGTCATCATCCTTGTAGTAATAGACCTACGCTGTAGATGAATCAGCCGTAGATGAAAATTTATAAATCTAGAGTCACAATAAGAACGATAGTAAAATGTCTATTTTTTATTATTTCCACCACAGTTGTTATTCTTTAATTGCTCACAGAAGTAATACTTACATACAAATATCCCTTGCTAAACAGCAATGTGGAATCAGTAGTTTTGGAGGGTATCTATCCAAAAGCTAAGCGTAAAAAATATGACCTATGACAAAAATATATACGTCCAATTAATAAAAGCACCAACTAAAGGTGCATTGTATATGTAAGACAAAGAGTTTAATACTCACTTATATAATAACATCAGAATGTTTCTGCACGTGGTACATAAAGTAGCCCCTCTTGAATCACTAAGGGATACAAGAAAAACAATAGCGATTTTGTAGTGAATAGTACTACTGCAATAGAAATAGTAATAGTGCTCTAAGCTGGTGTTAAAGAAACTCACATTCAGAGAGCTTCAATGGATCGATACTGAATCCACTGTCCGCATTTTAAGAAGATTTTAACCTCAGCTTCTATAAAGAATAAGTATAAGAAATTATCAATATTGGAAATGCTGAGGTTTCTTTTGAACAGAAGAGGTAAACTAGAGCGTATAAATAAACTCGACTCGGATATAGAGATACCTTTCGTTTTGTGGCTTGAGGCGTCCCGCGTGCAGTCCAGACAGTTTTCTTCAAAGAGAAACGCGATACAATGAAACCGCGCGTTTAAATACAAACGGAAATTGTTGCCGCCCGTCTAAGTAGCAGCAACAAAAACAAAGGACAAAGATCTCGATGTGCCCAATAGATATAGAAGTCGTACTCCCAATGACTTCTTTAGAATCGGAGACATAACGTAATTCTAATATTTCCAGTATCAATGTGGCGAGAATATGTACAACACGCGCATTTAAATATGCGCATTTAAATACGACCAACGTACATTAACGTTAGAGTTTATAGAAACCAGACATAAGGTTCTCGGCGTTTATAGTAGATATAGAGAAAATACTGCCGAGGCTTTCCACAATTACCAACATTGGGCTGTCATGTAAAAAACAAAATATATAGAGACACCCCAATATAGATCTCGAAAATATATATATATATATGTGTATGGTATCGAGATACTATTCCTGAAGCTCAGAGATTAATTGAGCAATTACAATTGGAGTTGTAGCTTATACTCGAAATAGACGAAAGATAACACACAGGGAAACACACGTCCAAAGATCGTTCTAAGTGTTCCCATTATCCACTAGGGCACTAAAGTAAGGCTATTAAAAGAAAAGAAAAACTAATAAAACTTTTTGGTACTACAGAATTTTAATTTACGAACCTTTGGCACCAAATCATGACTGGCGAATTATTTTCATATTCAACCTAGAAAGTTGCTTTCTTATGTTGCGGAGAGGTGAATAGACAGATATTTAATTCTTTCAGATACAGTCACAAATGGCACCAATTCCAGTGCCAAAGATAAATGAAGGGGAATATACATAGCATACAAGGTATACAAACACCAAAGATAAATGAAGGGGAATATACAGGGCATACAAGGTATACAAACAGAGCGAGGTACTAAGGCAGATCTATTTACCACTGACTATTCTCTCCCACTCTTCACGTGAGTTAAGTCCATTCCTCACAGTATCTAGATACGAAATAAACCACTGTTCCCTTTGTTTACGGATATTAACAATGTTTCCACCTCTTTTTCCAATCTTAACCCTCTCCAGTATGAACCATTTGAAATCGTGTTCTCCATGTTTCATTTCCAAAAAGTGTGGTACAATTGGAGATGTTATGTTTTTGGTTTTAATAGCTGATCTATGTTCTTGCAGTCTGATTCGCGCTTCCCTTCCTGTTTCACCCACATAGTATAGCCCACACGGGCATTCTAAGAGGTAAATGATGTTTTTACTCCTGCAATTATTATGGGTCTTACATTTGATCAGTTTCTTATTGCAAGTTATTTCCGCAGCCACTATACATTGATCACAGATATTGCACATCCCACATTTAGAGGTTCCAACCACTCTTGTGTTGTCTAATGTCCTCTGGTGATCGACTGTCTCATCTTTGTATGTATGTACCAGGAGGTCACGGAGATTTTTATTCTTTTTGAAAGCAAAAAGGGGTTTCTCCAGGACTGTCTCTTCGTCATGATTCAGAATATGCCAGTGTTTATTCACCACATTTTTGATTTGATTACTAATGTGGGAAAATTTACTGACAAAAACCACTTTATTAAGTGGTTCTTTCACTTTCTTTGTTTTCTGAATTAGGGCATCACGATCATAAAATCTGGCCCTTTTTAATGAATGAGTTAATAGTTTTCTGGGGTAGCCTCTGTCTTGAAACTTTTTCTTCAGAGTATCTGCATGTTTATAGTAGTCATTAATATCAGAACAGTTCCTCCTAAGACGGAGGAACTGACTAAAAGGGATGCTTTCTTTTTGTGACTTAGGGTGGAAACTCGAAAAGTGAAGGAGGGTGTTCTTGACCATAGTTTTAGTAAAGAGTTCGACCAGCAACACCCCCTCCGAGCTTTTAATCGAGATATCAAGAAAGTCCACTTTAGTTCTACTGTAGGACGAGGGGAACTTCAAATTCGGGTCTCCCAGTTTGATCCAACTTAGGAATTGTTCCAGTACTTCAATGGTCCCTTCCCAGATAAAGAAAATATCATCGATGTAGCTGTACCAGCCCGCTACATTTTCAAAAAATGGGGCCAGCTCATTGTCAATATGTTTAGCCTCAAAATTCCCTACATACAAACAGGCCAGACTGGGGGCACATGTGGCCCCCATGCTGGTCCCCTTGAGTTCTTTGAAGTATTGACTCTTAAACAAAAATATATTGTTTGTAAGAATCAAACGCACACAGTCCACAATAAAGTCCTTATTGGCACCACCAAGGTCTTGGTTGGAAAGAAGGTCATCAATGACCTTAACTGTGTCTGCCTGGGGGATATTCGTATAAAGAGACTCAATGTCCAGAGTGACTAGACATTGAGTCTCCTCACAGAATGGTAATCCCTCAACCAGTGATATAATGTGTGCAGAGTCTCTAACATATGACTTAAGGCCACACACCAAGGGCCTCAAAAAATGATCCACATATTTGCTTAATGGCTCTAACAGAGAATCAATACTGCTCACAATGGGTCTTAGAGGGGGGTCTAGTTTATGCTTATGTACCTTTGGGAGGCCATAAATTGCAGGGATTTTTGGTTCCAGATTGTTTAAGAATTTGAACTCTTCTTCACAAATATAACCCTCATTTTTTGCATTAGTGAGAAGGGTAATACAGTCTTGTGACATCTTAGCAAGGCAGCTAGCATTGGTATGAATGTAATGTTCTTTTACTTCCAAAAGCTTAAGCATTCTTTCTTCATAATTGACAGTATCAAAGATAACAACTCCCCCACCCTTATCTGCCGGCTTAATTGTAAGGAAGTTATCATTCCTTAGTTTATCTAAGGCTTCTCTCTCATTCTTTGTTATATTAAATGAAAGCGGCTTCTTGTTATTGTCAATAAGTTTATCTATACCGCTTTCCACAGCTAGCTCAAAGGCCTCAATGTTTTTGCCCACCATGCCAAGAGTAGGTGTAAAAGTAGATTTGGGTTTTAGACTGGATATATTTTCCTGGATTCTACTATCTCTATTTTCAAAAAATCGTTTGAGTCTGATCTTTCTAAAAAATGATCGAAGGTCTTTTTCCAATTGAAATTTGTCTAAGGATGTGAATCGAACAAAGCTAAAGCCTCTACTCAAAATTTCTATTTCAACATTGCTGAGATTTTTACTAGAAAGATTTATGACAGGTAGTTTGCTGGTCTCCAATATTGCTTGCTCCGTGTGTTCATATACTCTTGTTGAGGAGGTGCACGGTTGAACTGTTATTGGCGGCCCCGATTGAATTGGCCTCGCCCTTGGTTCCCGTTGTACCTTTGCGCTCTCCTGGGGCGTGACTCTAAAAAAACCCTTGGTCACGTGTGTTTCTACCAGGTTCTGTACCTTGGCACTTATCCTCCTCACTGCTAGAGCCTGATGTCTCGGAAAATGTCACCTGTTTATTACCACCCCTAGAATAGACCTGTCGGTTTTGTGGTCTATCCCAATTACCATCATTTCTATACTGGTAATAATTTTCTTTTAGGTAGGGGTATGTATTCTCTTCAGAGTAACGTTCAATGTCCTTCTTAAGTTTGTTGGTTTTCTTATTTAGGAGGTAATCGCTGTATCCTTCCACATCTCTATTGATATCAGCCAGTTTCTTTTTAGCCTCCTCAAGAGCTGGACAGCTTTTAAGCTCTGTTTCAAGTTTTTCAATTTCCTCCTGTTCAAGTATTATTATGCTAAAAGGAACACGGTGGGTAGACCTTCAGGGGGTTTGATGACGCTGATTTCTACAAGGATTGCCAAGGACATTGAACCCCTGGAACTACAGTGTAACTGGGCACTGGGCAATAGAGTGCGAACAACAAACAACATGTTGGGGGGTGAAAGCCTATGCATTATAAATGTATATATTCAGAAAGGGAAAGTAAATTGTTAGACGGACCGGGAGGGTCGGCCGAGTATAAGGGGAGAGGTCTCCAGGGAGAGCCGTCTCCAGCGATCGTACAGACAAGTAACTTCCCCCCCACAGACGGACACCACACAAGGGTAAGGTTAAACGATACTTTATCAGCAATTCTTTGAGTACGGTCAAATGGTACAAGGAGGTCTGGACTCAGGGGTCCCCTCGGTTCGGGTCTCTGGTGGGGAAAAGGGGTAGCGGGACAGTCTTGTTACCAAATGGGTGGATGGATAGCTCTCAATCCTCGAGCTCGGCGTTCTAGATGACCGGGCCGCGGCGGAGCCAGCAGGTCCCGAGATGGTTGAAGGTGGCGACGGTCCGCGGCGGAGCCAGCAGGTCCCGATGAAGATGGAGGTACAAACGGTCCGCGGCCACGCCAGCAGGTCCCGACGACGATGAAGGTTTACGGAGGTTGCGGCAGCGCCAGCAGGCAGTACGATAGTTCGCAAGGTAGGGCTACGGCAGCGCCAGTAGTCCGTCAAGGATGAGTTCTTCTCTGCGTCTCTCGACTCCAAGATACAACTGCCTTCCTGCTCTGGAGTTGCCTCAGTTATAGGGCTGTTGCCCTTTGATGTCCGGACCCTCGCACTTGGAGACCGGTGGGTCCAGGATGAGGGAGTCCAGACACCCAGCAGGGGGGTGGAGCCAGCGCCCGGGGAGGCTGGGGGCGAGCGGTACCTGGCGGGGGAGAGCCATCGACACCTCTTTCTCCCATTGACCTGCCAAGTAGTCCACTCACCTCCTGGGTGGATGTTGGTGCCGGGATGTCTGAGGCCTGGCCAGGCCCAGGGTTAGGGTCGGTCGGAGGCCACGCGGCCTCGTGGTGCAGTGTCCAAGATGGCGCCCAGGTCGGGCGCGCGGCCCAGTAGTGGATCGGGCCCAAGGGGTCGAGATGTTCAGAGGCAGGGGTCCCAGAGGGGACGGAAAACGTGAAGTGGTGGTGGGTAACACTTGAGGGACCGGGCTCGGGCCTGGTCGGGCAGAGGGGGAGCGGGTCCTTCATGTGGCCTGTCCAACATGCGTCCCCCCCAGCTGAAGGCGGGGAGAGTCACCCATCCTCTTGGGGACTCTCCTCGTCGAGGCGGAAAAAGCGTGACAGGCCATCCGCGTTGGCGTGGTCTTGCCCAGGTCGATGTTCCACAGTGAAGTCCATCCCCTGTAGGGAGATGGACCAACGTAGTAGTTTTGGGTTCTCCCCCCGCATCTGCATCAGCCACTGCAGGGGTCGATGATCGGTCTGGACCCGAAAGTGTGTGCCAAAGAGATAGGGCCGGAGCTTTTTGAGGGCCCATACCACGGCGAAGGCCTCCCTCTCGATGGTGCTCCAGCGTTGTTCTCGAGGCAGGAGTCGCCTGCTGATGAAGGCCACTGGCTGATCAAGGCCTTCGGGGTTCAATTGAGACAGGACCGCCCCAATGCCGTGGTCAGAGGCATCCGTCTGGACGACGAATTCCCGGCTGTAGTCGGGGGCCTGAAGCACAGGGGCGGAGCACATGGCGGCCTTCAGTTGTTCGAAGGCTGTTTGACAATCTGGGGTCCAGTTGACCTTCTTTGGTTGATTTTTGGACGTGAGTTCTGTGAGGGGCCCCACTATGCTACCATAGTCCTTCACGAACCGTCGGTAATAGCCCGTGAGTCCCAGAAAGGCGCGTACCTTGGTCTGGGTGATGGGAGGCTGCCAGGACTGGATGGCGGCGATCTTGAGCTGCAGAGGGGCCACCAGGCCGCTTCCCACCTGGTGTCCGAGGTAGGTCACGGACCCCTGACCAATCTGGCATTTGCTGGCCTTGATCGTGAGGCCAGCTCGCTGAAGGGCTTTTAGCACCTCTCGGAGGTGGTGGAGGTGGTCGGACCAGTGGTGGCTGTATACAGCGATGTCGTCTAGGTAGGCGGCACTGAACCCTTCGAGTCCGGCCAAGACCTGATTAACGAGTCGCTGAAACGTTGCTGGGGCATTCTTCATGCCGAAGGGCATGACCTTGAAATGATAATGGCCGTCAGGAGTGGAAAACGCAGATCGTTCTTGGGCCCGGGGTGTGAGGCCGATCTGCCAGTAGCCCGCCGTCAGGTCGAAAATGCTGAGGTAGCGGGCAGCTCCCATGCGGTCGATTAGTTCATCTGCCCGGGGGATGGGATGTGCGTCTGTTCTGGTGACTGCATTCAAGCCCCGGTAGTCGACGCAGAACCGGAGTTCCGGTGTGGTGCCGGGGGTGGCTGCTTTGGGGACCAGTACTACTGGGCTGGCCCAGGGGCTGTCTGAGGGCTCAATGACCCCGAGCGTGAGCATCTTGGTTACTTCTTCCTGGATGCAGGCCCGTACCCGATCTGGTACACGGTAGGCCCGGTGGTGGATAGGGGGGCTGTCACAGTTCGCAGGGGAACAGCCTCAGGGTAGCGGGTGGCGTGGTCCACCAGTACCAGGATGAACCGATGTCCTTGTGCTGTACGGGGGTCCAGGGGCCCCACAATGTCTATCCCGACCCTCTCGAACGGGGTGGTAACCACTGGAAATGGTTGCAGGGGGGCTTTTAGTTTGCGGCCGCTCTTTCCACTGGCTTGGCACGTGGGGCAAGATCGGCAATGCTGGAGTACATCATTCCTCATTTTAGGCCAGAAGAAGTGGGTCACTAGGCGGCTGTAAGTTTTATCCTGGCCCAGGTGTCCAGCCAGGGGGACATCGTGGGCCAGATTTAGCAAGAAGTCTCTAAAACGGAGGGGCACCACTAGCACTCGACTGGCCCCCAACTCCGCGATCCTTTGTTCACTGTATAGCAGCTCATTGTCCCAATAGACCCAATGTGTTCCGGAGGTATCCCCTGCGCTCTGGGCGAGGGCTTGTTGGCGAAGTCCCTCGAGGGAGGGACAGGTCTTCTGCTCTTGGCGAAACTGCTCCTGTGTGGGCCCCCCCTCTTGATGCCACTGGTCGAGGCCAGAGAGGTCCGGAGGTTGAGCTGGTTCTGGGGGGACGGCACGGTCGGTGTCTTCGACTGGAGCGACCGGGGGAGGAGGCGCCGGCCATTCAGGTTCCTCGGGTCGGGGATTGGTCCGGGCGGCCATGGACCGGGTGGTGACGCACGCCCAGTCCGGGATGCCTAACATCCCCAGGTGTTCTCTTCGTTCTACGGCCGCCCACGGGGAGCTTTCAAGGTCATTCCCCAGGAGGCAGTCTACGGGGGCATCATCTCGGACCGTCACCTTCAACATGCCGGAGACTCCTCCCCATTCGAAAGGGACGCAGGCCATCCGACACAGACTTTCCGAGTTATCGGCTGAACGGACAGGGCAGAGAATATTTGGTAGGAACTGTTCTGGGGTCACCAGGTGACAGCGGACGGCTGTTACACTGGCCCCGGTGTCACGGAGGGCTTCGGCCCGGCGTCCATTGATGCTCACCCATTGGCTGTACTTCCGGGTGTTAGCGGGTAGGGGGACCCGCGGGACCATGTCTTTCCCCCCTAAGCAGGCTAGAGCCATGGCGGCTGGCTCCCATTCTTGATGTTCTTGCTCATATTCTTCTTGTTCCTCGGAGATCTGTTCTTCCCCCAGGGCAGCGGCAGCCACCTGGCGGGGTCTCGGGCTCTGGTTCTGTGGGCAATTTGGGTCGTTTGCGTAGTGGCCGACTCGCTGGCATCGGTGACACGTGACATTGGCCCTATATCCCGGTCGTGCCGGGGTGCTGCCCCGGGTGGCCGGGGGAGTGGTGCTGGCAGCGGGGGCGGCCGGAGTGCTGTCTCTTCCTCTTCCTTGGCCCCCCCCTCCTCCTCCTCGGGGACGGTGCTGACCGTGGTGGTTTCGGTTCTGTTCATAGGACCCATTTCGGCCCACTCTGGTGATTTCCCACCGGTCAGCTTCGGCTGCGAGTTGCCGTGGATCAGTCAATTTGCTATCGAGGAGGTGCTGCCGGAGCTCGATGAAGCAATTGTTTGACAGATGCTCCCACACCATTAGATTGAAGAGTTGTTCGTAAGTTGTGACATTGCTTCCTTTGATCCAACCCTCGAAGGCTCTGCTGAAATAGTTAACGTATTCCACCCAAGTTGTACCCGGGATGCGGGTGCAGTCTCTGAACCTCTGGCGGTACATCTCGGGTGTGAGCCCATAGCGGGTGAGGAGGGCCGCTTTCATGTGGTCATAGGAGGTCATCAGATGGTCCGGGAGCTGTAGCAGGGCATCGCGGCCCTCATTGAGGAATCTCCCCCATAGACCGGCTCCCCAGTCGCTTCGATCGATCCGGTGGGAGGTCATAGCTATTTCGTAGGCCTTGAACCATTGTTGGATGTCGTCCTCTCGGAAGTATTCTCGGACGACATCCTTGGGGATGTGTACCTTCTTATCTGTTGCTCCCGGAGTGCGGGGTTGCTCGGTCGCCCCTGATTCCTTGTTCTGCTTGCGTAAGTCTATCTCAGCTAATTTGCGCTCATGTTCATATGCCAGTCTTTTTTCCTCGAGCTCTCTTTGTCTCTGTTTTTCCTCTCTTTCTTATCGGAGCCTCAGATGTTCTAAGTTCAGTTTCTGTTCGGCCAACTTGAGTTCACCATCCATTTTGAGCCGGGCCATTTCTAGTTCATGTAGTCTTGTTCTTTCTCGTTCCTGGATCTCGTTTTGCGAGAGACCCGTTCTTCGCTCCTCGGGAGCCGCGGTGTCTTTTTCTACTGCTGCGATATTTTGGTCCGGGGGTCTGACGGCCCCGGTTTCTGCCCAGGACTCCAGGGCCTGTTTGAAATCATCTTTGGTACTTAGACCGGTGGTAGCGATACCCAGTTCGATGCAGAATTGTTTTAATTCACGATGGCTGTATTCTTCCACTTTCTCCATCTGAAATTTCTCGGTGGATCCGCTTTCTTTGGTAGTCATCGTGATTTCGTCGTGGGGTGAGTTACTCTCTGTACGATTATGCGGTGATTCGGATCGCGCCGCTGGCCACCAATGTTAGACGGACCGGGAGGGTCGGCCGAGTATAAGGGGAGAGGTCTCCAGGGAGAGCCGTCTCCAGCGATCGTACAGACAAGTAACTTCCCCCCCACAGACGGACACCACACAAGGGTAAGGTTAAACGATACTTTATCAGCAATTCTTTGAGTACGGTCAAATGGTACAAGGAGGTCTGGACTCAGGGGTCCCCTCGGTTCGGGTCTCTGGTGGGGAAAAGGGGTAGCGGGACAGTCTTGTTACCAAATGGGTGGATGGATAGCTCTCAATCCTCGAGCTCGGCGTTCTAGATGACCGGGCCGCGGCGGAGCCAGCAGGTCCCGAGATGGTTGAAGGTGGCGACGGTCCGCGGCGGAGCCAGCAGGTCCCGATGAAGATGGAGGTACAAACGGTCCGCGGCCACGCCAGCAGGTCCCGACGACGATGAAGGTTTACGGAGGTTGCGGCAGCGCCAGCAGGCAGTACGATAGTTCGCAAGGTAGGGCTACGGCAGCGCCAGTAGTCCGTCAAGGATGAGTTCTTCTCTGCGTCTCTCGACTCCAAGATACAACTGCCTTCCTGCTCTGGAGTTGCCTCAGTTATAGGGCTGTTGCCCTTTGATGTCCGGACCCTCGCACTTGGAGACCGGTGGGTCCAGGATGAGGGAGTCCAGACACCCAGCAGGGGGGTGGAGCCAGCGCCCGGGGAGGCTGGGGGCGAGCGGTACCTGGCGGGGGAGAGCCATCGACACCTCTTTCTCCCATTGACCTGCCAAGTAGTCCACTCACCTCCTGGGTGGATGTTGGTGCCGGGATGTCTGAGGCCTGGCCAGGCCCAGGGTTAGGGTCGGTCGGAGGCCACGCGGCCTCGTGGTGCAGTGTCCAAGATGGCGCCCAGGTCGGGCGCGCGGCCCAGTAGTGGATCGGGCCCAAGGGGTCGAGATGTTCAGAGGCAGGGGTCCCAGAGGGGACGGAAAACGTGAAGTGGTGGTGGGTAACACTTGAGGGACCGGGCTCGGGCCTGGTCGGGCAGAGGGGGAGCGGGTCCTTCATGTGGCCTGTCCAACATAAATGAATATAAGGCAGACTTGGAACGCTTAAAAACTGACCTAGATGAGGTGTGTAACCGGTTTCCAAAGGATGTGCTCGTAATATTGGGAGACTTCAACCATAAATTGAATCCTAAAACAATGGACTCCTGGTTGAAGGACTTGTTGGATGCATATGAAATAGAGCAGGCACAATTCCCCAGCTGTGAAACCTCAAGTAAAGATGATAAGCTCGGGCAACTGCTGGGGGTTATAGGATTTGTATGTACCAACGGTAGAAAGGAAGCAGACAGGCCTGCGAAGCGTACCTTTAAGGTAGGGCAACAATTGTGCCCCATAGATTATGTATTCATACAGGCCTGGCATTTCCACCTTATCAAACAGTTCGAAATTTTGGGGGTGGAGGGTAGTGATCACTATCCACTGCAGGTTGAACTTCAGGTAAATAGCCACCCGCAAAGACAAAAAGTGTTATCAGTAGATGTAGAATACCCCAAGCGGTTAACAACACGCATCACCGAGGAATATATACAGAAACTAAGTGCATATCAGCTAACTGTGAATTTGGGTAACCTTGCACCAGAAGAAAGTATAGCCTGGTACAAGGGTATAATAAGGCAATTAGTGGAAGGCCTCCGGATTAAGTTAAAGTGTAATAATCAAAAACCAGTAAATAATGCGACATTACACCCTAATAATAACAAACACTGGTTTGATGCCGAATGCCGGAAATTAAAGGCCGGTATTAGGAAACAAGAAAGACGCCTCAGAGGTAACTATAGTGAGGAAGTGGTATCAGATCTCAAAAAAATGAAGCTAAAATATAAGTCAGTTATTAGAGATAAAAAAAAGGTGTTTTAAGGACAAATGTTGGGATAATTTACTTGTGGCAATTGAAGACAAAAATGTGAAAGGCTTTTGGAGGCTAATACAGGACTGTATGGGAAAAGCACAAGGGACCATGCAGTGCTCAGTACCAGAGGACAAGTGGCTGGCCTATCTAGAGGAAATTTACGGGAAATGGCCAATGAGGGAGGGAATAATGGTAAATGCCTGGCCAGGAATAAGTGAAGAATTAAAAACCCATTTTCTCCCAGATCGAATTAGAACCATAATATCTAGACTAAACCTAACACGGGCAGCCGGCCCTGACAACCTGCCAGCTGTCATAATAAAAAAATCCTGCCCACAAACCCCCACTTCACCACAAGGCTGTTGGAAAAAGATCTCCGCCAAAGAGCCCCTCTTTGAGGTGAGCCCGTCGGGGGTTGCACCGCCTCCCCGACGAGGAGCAACCGCCGATGATGAAGCATGACACTCTTCGGGGTGTGTGAGGCAATTACATCCAACATAATGGATGCCCCAGGGTATCATTGGAACACCCTTGGTCACGCCAGGTAAATCTTTCCCAAAAACATTCCCTACTACCTCACCTCTCTCCAGGAACAGTGCAGCACCCCCTCTTTTTGCTTGCATAATAAAAAAAAAACATAGAATGGTGGGCAGAGTTCCTTTCAAATATGTTTTTATGGATCCTAAATACAGGTGAATTCCCTGCAAATTGGAAAGGGGCTATTGTTAGGCCAATCCATAAAAAAGGTGATGTAAACACCCCTAAAAATTACCGCTTAATAAACCTCTTGGATATAGGCGAAAAGGTTTTTGCCAAGGTAATCCTAGGGATTCTAAAGGAGTGGGTGGAAGACAAACAGATAATACCCCCAGAGCAGGGGGGGTTCAAAGAAGGCCACTCAACTATTGACCATTGTTTTGCTCTGTGGTCCATTGCACGGAAGTCAATTGCTCAGAGGAGTAATCTATTCTGCTGTTTCGTTAACTTCCGTGCAGCCTTTGATCTTGTGGACAGGGATCAGCTGTGGTCAACACTAACAGGGTATGAACTACAGGACGACCTACTGGCCCTTGTCCAAGCATTACATACAGAAAATTGGGCACAGATAATATTGGACACGGATGGAGGACTGACCGGGAGAATCCCTATTGGGAACGGCTTAAGACAGGGGTGCGTTCTAGCCCCCCTGCTGTTCGCCCTGTTTTTAGCTGACCTACCCCAAGTATTAAGAGATGTCAGAGGGGCGAACCCAAAGTTGGGAGGAAGGCACATATCGTGCCTCCTTTATGCCGATGATCTAGTAATAATGGATCAAACGGAGATAGGCCTCCAGAGAAAACTCAATAGGTTTAAAGATTACTGTACGAGTAAAGAACTAGTGGTAAATGTGGATAAAACCAAAATAGTATGTTTTGGGAGAAGGAAAGTGAAGTTCTTGTGGTATCTTGGCACAACCTTGCTTGAGAGGGTGACCAACTATAGATATTTGGGAATGTGGTTCTCAGGTAACTTGAAATGGCATACACACCTGCAAGCATTAAAAATAAGGGCACTGGCGTCGGTCAAAGGCCTAAAAAGCTTTAATAACACCTATGGTGAAAGGTCAGATAGACCGGTCTTAAAAGCTTATCAAGCAATGGTCCCCCCACAATTTCTGTATGGAGCCGAGGTTATTTATCTCAGTGGCAAGACCTCCTGGGATAGTGAAGAGGGAAATATATTAAAAAGCCTATTCGCTCTGCCAAAATCCTCTATGGTGCAGGCAGCACGACTGGAGCTGGGAATAACCTCCTGGGCTATTACAGTTTGTATGAGCCTTGTACGCTTCTGGCAGCGGTTGGGAGTAGGGGAAATTGCTAAAATCTCCCAATGGGCTAAGGAGGAAATTATCAATAGTGAGCTTCCCTGGGCAAAAGAGGTAAGAGCCTCAATAAGCAAGGCTTATGGGGTGCTAGATTTGAAGGTATGTTTGCCGCAAGACCCCATAATATTTGGGAAAAAAGAATTAAAGACTCAGGGGGTCAATATGTCCCGTAGTTATGATCGAGAATACCTTGCTCAAAAGACCTCGGTAGCACACATGAAAGTGGCTTGGGAGAGCAGTCAACACTTCCCTTACGTGGATCGGTTACCCAGCCATAGTCTGAGGCGAGAAGTCCTGAAAATGCGAATTGGCATGAACCCAGGCTATGCAAATAACGGGGTTCGAAATTTAATGATAGGAAGTAATGGGAAATGCACTTGCACTTTAGGAACCACCTGTGATATGTCACATATTTTATTAGATTGTACGAGATTTTTAGACTTTCGAAAGGAGTTTTTATGTCCGATTTTTAAAAAATATAAGATTACGCACAGATTGCAAGCTGCCACTCTTTTGGTGGAAATGGAGACTTTAGATATAGCCTGCGCGTTGGGGAAATATATGAATAAAGTTAGGTTGTTCCTCAAATGCGCAGAAGAACATGTATAGTGTAGCCCTTATCCCTGAATAAAGGTAGAGATACTAAGGGACAATAGTAGTAAAAATTGCATTCTGAAGAAGGTATATATAGGAAATTTTAGCGATTTTAACAAATAAATGTTATAATACTCCATTTTAAAAGGAACAAGAGAAGTTAATTTTTATGTATCTTGAGGTGTAATTGTGGTTTTAATATTATCCTGTTATGCTGCTGCTCTTTTTCTTGTTGAATATTACTATGTTTTGCTGTTGTCCTTTCTCTTTCACGGAATGTGGAATGCACTTTTAAGGTTTTAACAAATCAAATAAAGTTTTGTTTGACAGTGCTTATTGCACATTAACTACATAACTGCAACAAAAGGATAGTTTTCATAAGAAAGCCAGTAAGGATACCATCAGATTATAGGCGAAGAAGTGCAGGAAAGGACAAGATAACCAGCCTTCTCCTCCTGGCAACAAGGATTATAGAACAACATCCCAGTATTATTCAGGATTGCCCCCAAAGAGCTCCAATTTAGGAAAAACCTGGAGACATATATTTTTAAAGACCTACATCATGACCCAGTAACTAGTCCATGTCTGCTACTGTAACTCAGCTATCCCTACAGTTGTTGGTTGACTGTGACCCTGTACATCACTCCGCTGCCTTCTGGCTACTTTCGATCTACTCAAATACCACACACATACGTACATACAAACAAACATACGAAAGAGCAAGAGACAAGGAATATAACAGTGAGATGTGGGTGTGGTGTGTGTGTATAGGTGCATGTGTACATGCGTGCCTGTGTGTGTTTCCATGTATTAGAAGACATAAAATACTCTGTGCCTTATTTAGAAAGATTACTTCAACAACGCTCAGAGTTCCATGACCTACCAAAGGAACTTGTTCTCTGGCCTCTTTCCACCACATTGTCAAAGGACTGCTTGGTGACTTGCAGCATTCTTTTAGTAGACGGAAGGGGTACTTTATCCCATATATATGTGGGTATGAGAGGTAAAGGACTACGTGTGTTTAGACATGAAGCCAGGTCCTAAGTACTCGTTGGATTGCATGTCATAGTCCTAGCAGGGATGAATACCAACTAGATTAGATAACTAATGAGATGGCACTCCGCTGAGCGGATTTGCTAGCTATTAATTTCTGTGATTAGAGTTCAGAATTACCTCCCGGCTGGGTCGAGAGGGTCAGAATATCTGAAAGATGTTTTGAAAATGGCACATCAAGGAGATGTTAATGGAATAGATGTTACACTACATGTAACATCATACAAATATTTGATCTGAGGAAACATCATAATGAGTTTCCTGTTATACAACAAGGGGAGGACAGACACTTCCTTGTAGGCACTATAAGATCCTGGCAGCCCAGCAGTCCTGATTTGATGATTGGTGGGAATAGGACAATAATACTGTTGCCAAAACATCACAAGACAGAAATAATGTGTCCTAAACTGTTCTAAACATAGTTTACAAAAATATTGAAAGATTGGCGTTGATAATTAAAAAGCTACATCAAATGGAATGATATTTTTCTAAATTATTTCTAGGACAAAATATTTATGTCAGATGATATTTCTGCATACAATATTCTTACAACAGACCGATGGATATATGTGTTTTTTGTATTTGTGCATGTAAAGTGTAAATCTAGCTAGATAGTAACAGCACTCTGAACATAGGAGACATGGGAAGGTTTCTCAACAGATAATTGGGAGGACGGCGACTATGGGAAATGTGAAGGTAGTAGAAATTGCATGCCAATAGCATTGAGGGAGCACTTAATGGTGGGTAATGAGGTTGTCCCAGAAAAGATTAATCTTTATCTTCCCACTAAACTGCAAGAGTGTTTGGGAGAAGTTTGATATGTGGGGGCTGGTGCGCCATATTTATGGTGCACAGAATGAGTTTGTCTTCTAAACCATTCTTTCTTGCAGAGCTGTGTTTCTTTTGTTGGCTGCCCAATAGTTTGCTTTTTGCTCAAGTATGTTGGTCCACCATATTTCTCTCCAGTATATTCTGACATACTACCACTAGCAATGAACATGAGTAATCAGCGGTATGGCACCTCAGCCACACAATAGCAGAATGTGGGGAGAGGTGGGAACCAGTCATGTGCGAAGGAGGCAAGTGACCCATGAATGAGAATGTACACAATGCCGAGTGTGGCGTGGATGTGCTGGCCAGACTGCAGTATGCAGACCACAGACATATCCATGTCGACATACACTGCTGGTGTTTGGAGTGTAGTGGACAGTGGACGCAACCATGTCACCCCAACCAGTGGGGAAGATCGCGGAAATGTAGCTTGTTACGTCCCCCCGGTAAGCGTGAGCTGAGTGGGCTGGCCCGGCGTACACCAGGCCAGCGTAGGGGTGTGAATAAAAAGCATGTAGCTCTGGGCGTGGTTCTCTTCTGGAATGCCCAACGTGTCTTACAGGGCTGCACCACTCACCCCGCCACGAGGCCGACGCCATCACCGTGAGCGGTGTTGCCTGTGATCCTATGCGCCTGCTGCACCCCGGGCCGCAGGTGACCGGACCCGTCTTGCCCGCCCCTGCGCACCCAGGCCTCACTGCTCACCTGCCGACACCGGCGTGTGTCAAAGAGGGCCCACCACGTGCCGGCCCAAGCCCAAGGCCTGCAACCTTGGCAGCCTCCTCAGACCATCACGGCCTCCACGACACAGACCTGCAGTACTCCGTTCTCGTAGACATACTCCACCGCTGCCTCCGACCTACACTACGGTCAAGTAGGTCACACATTTGGAAATGAGTCTTGATATCCTGATGGCCGAGTTCATAAGTTCATGGCACGTTTGATATCACTGTACTCCCTTCGATGTGGTGCCACCAACTCTGTGTTTAGCATTCCAACCACACATGTCTATGGTCCCTTGCTGACTTCTGCCTTCGGCCCTCATTGCGGTCCAGTAGGTCACACATTTGAAACTGAGTCTTGATTTCTCAATGGCAGAGTTCATATAATTGCACGCAAGGAGAGGTGTAAGAGGAAGATGTGTTTCAGTCCGGAGGAAAAAAGGATCATCATTACGGAGGTGATCGAACACTACCAACAACTCCTCTGGTGTCACTAACTCTGTGCAAAGCGAGCCAACAACACGTGGCTGTGTGCCCCTGCTGTCTGCTGCCTCCGGACTACACTGCAGTTAAGTAGGTCACACATTTGGAACTGAGTATTGATTTATTTATGGCAGAGTTTATATCATTGTACAGGCCTCACCGCAGACTGCATCCCCTTTCAGCTCCGGTGCCACTAACTCTGTGCCCTGACATTCATGGACACTCTTTGGTTGAACTTTGGTGGTGTCTGAGTCTATGGCCTGGAGGATGTCTTCCTCATCATGTAGGTGATACTGACTTGGTGGTAAAAACGAGGCTGTAGCATTCCACTCCTCCATTTGCCTGTTTCTGCCGACTTCTGCCCTCTGCATCATGCCCAGGAGGACACCTTCCACTGTCCCCCGCAACCCTCCACGCCATTCAACTTCGACATCGACGAGGACCCGCTCAGCTCGCGTGGCCCTACTTTAGTGCACTGCAAGTCACCGTCCTGTGGCAGTGTGCCTGTGCCCGCCGCAGTGCATCCAGGGCCACTAACTCTTTGCAGATCAAGTAATGGACCCTTGCTGTTTGAACTTTGAACTTCTGATTGTCTGATCACTGTTGTAGTTGTTGCCAGCACCATCCACTCCCTGAGGGCTGCCTTACCCTCACCCCACACCCATCCAGCATAGGCGTCACTGGTGCATGTGCCCATAGCCAGTCCTACAAACTATCTAAGTGTGTCTGTGTGGTCAGCATGTATGCATGAGGGCCCCGGGCCCTGCCGCATTACATTGTGCTGTGTACAGCAGACGCAAACATGTCACCTCAGGCAGTGGGGTAGACCTGGACCATGTAGCTGTGTTGTACCCCCTGTAAGTGTAAGCGAAGTGGACTTGCGTATAACAGTCCAGCGTAGGGGTGTGGTTAATCAACCCGGGGCTCTGGGCGTAGTTAAGTTTAGGCCTTGCCAAGGAAGTAATTAATGTGTGTCTCTGTTGTAGTGTCGGCACCACCGGTCCCGCAATGGACAATGTTGCTATGTAGCATGGTCCCGGAGTGCGGGCTCGGCCGAACGGGTAAATGAGGGAGCGCAAGCCGCTCGGGGTCAGGGATCATACATGCCAACTGTTGTGTGTGTCGCTATTACCGCAGCATAAGCCAAAGGTCTACCCTCAACCGCATGGCGAGTTCAGCCAGCCATGAACTCTACATCTGTGACCACCATATCTTTACCATAGACCTACACACATGTGGCCGCCCACCTTCAGTTCACAACATCCCAGTGTCGTTGTCAGGCTGGTGGACATGTGCAGACAGGCATGACAATGGTGTGCCGTAGGAGTGCAAGTGATGCAACTGCGCTACACACAATTGTAAATAGGCCCGGAGGGATGGAGGAGCAGCAATGAGGCTACGTAATACACATTGATGCCGTACATTTGCTATAAGCAGTACATGACAAGCAGTACATGCCAAACAGGAATCTCAAAGTCACACATATAACACACCAATGTACCAGTGAACCTGCCAACACATCATGCAGATCGAACTATTGACTCATGTCTCTCTGCACTGTCACAGGTGATCAAGGATATGCACTTTGCGCTTGGATGATGACACCCCTCCGAGCCCCAAATACACAGGCCCAGAGGCAGTACAATGTGCCCCACAAACGCACCAGGCTCCTCGTGAAACGCACATTTGGTGTGTTGAAGTCACGTTTCAGGTGCCTGGACATCACAGGTGGAAGGCTCCTGTACAGCCCAGACACCATGTGCAAGATGATCGTTGCATGTTGTGTGTTGCACAACATATGTGTATGCACCAATGCTCCATGGACATATAGGCTGTCATTTGTGACCTACAAGTTACAACAGGGCTTCTTTTGGTGTCAAATATGTACCACCATGATGCAGGGATGCACCCTAAGTCCCACAACATTAGCAACATGTATGTAAGGGGGGGGGGTCACTGCCTCTGCTTTCACACTTGATTGATCATGGATATGGCACATCTGTGTGCAGGAGGTGTTGATTGTCCCTCTGAAATGTGAAGGGGAGATGCAGTTTCACAGTGTGTTCCATGCATGTTTCCGCATTGGCGCAGTTTACATGCAGACATGTAGTGCTAACAATTACATGATTTGATGATAGATTGTGGGTGTGTCACCTCTGTATGGAGAGGCTGTTTGGGTGTCACATATTTGAAATGCCAGTTCTGTGTGTCACAGATAGTACGGAATCCCACTCTTTGGAGTTTCACATGTGTCCCAAATCATGACATATAGGCTGTCATTTGTCACCGGCAAAGTTACAACAGGGCTTCTTTTGGTGTCAAATATGTACCACCATGATGCAGGGATGCACCCTGTGACTCAAGTCCCACAACATGAGTAACATGTATGTAAGGGGGGGTCACTGCCCTTGCATTTGTCCATGCTTTCACACTTGATTTATCATAGACTAGCAGCCCGTCCCGACTTTGTCCGGGTATGAATTGCTGCCGGCCAGAAGTATATTGTTTCGTAGGATTTCATTCTGATAGCATTTCTTATCTGTGACAGGCCTGTGAAACGCTCCGATTCACAGTGCACTACTGATGCACTTAAGAGTGCGCGTTCAGTAGTGTATGAACCCGAGTTTCCCTACTTTATTTTTCCTTGCAATATTATATAGCCGGAACTCGACAACATGGCATGAGCACAATTTACATTACAGAAGAACACATTCATTTGTGGTAGGCACGGGGAGACAAAGCGATTTACCTGGAATCACAGGATGTTGAGCTGATACCGAGATTCGAACGTAGCTCCCCAGCTCTGAAGTTCGAAATTCTAGAACTTGTGGCGGAGGTGTGTCTAAAAGTGTATGTCGGTGCTGGCCATCAATGAGAGAGACCTGTGCATTTTTCAAATGGGTGGTGGAAAAATATGAGTATGTTGCTGGAGATGTGGACCGCCGTGTCACCAATGTACTTACCGGGGGAGGGTAAACACCCATTATTCCGCAACTTTCTTTCCGCATACCATCACTCCGCATACTTTCATTACGAAAGTACCATGACTCCGCAATACCATTATAACGCATGGCATTACATTTTATATGCTTTTACCACGCATACATTTACAACGAAATTCGTTGTAAAGGCATGAATGGTAAAAGCATTTTTTTTTAATGTTTGGATAAGGTAAGTATGGGTATAGGGGTATAAGTTTTGGGGTACTGAGGTATATGTTTTGGGGTGTTTGGGTATTTTAAGGGTTCAGATATAGTTTTGGATTATGGGGTACAGGGATAGTTTTAGGGTTTAGGGATAGGTATGGGTTTTGGGGTACAGGGGTATTTTTAGAGTTCAGGGCTAGTTTGGGGTTTTGGGGTTTAGGGGTATTTTTACGGTTCAGGGGTAGGTTTGGGTTTTGGGGTATAGGGGTACGGGGGTATTTTTTGGGTTCAGGGCTAGGTTTGGGTTTTGGGGTACAGGGGTATTTTTAGGGATATGGGCTAGGTTTGGGTTTTGGGATACAAGGGTATTTTAGGGTTCAGGGGTAGGTTTGGGTTTTGGGGTAAAGGGTTATTTTTAGGGTTCAGGGCTAGGTTTGGGTTTTGGGGTACAGGGTTATTTTTAGGGTTCACGGGTAGGTTTGGGTTTTGGGGTACAGGGGTATTTTAAGGGTTCATGGCTAGGTTTGGGTTTTAAGGTACAGGGGTATTTTAGGGTTCAGGGGTAGGTTTGGGTTTTGGGGTACAGTGGTATTTTTAAGGTTCAGGGCTAGGTTTGGGTTTTGGGGTACAGGGGTATTTTTAGGGTTCAGGGGTAGGTTTGGGTTTTGAGGTACAGGGGTATTTATAGGGTTCAGGGCTAGGTTTGGGTTTTGGGGTACAGTGGTATTTTTAGGGTTTAGGGATAGGTTTGAGTTTTGGGGTACAGGGTATATTTATAGGGTTAAGATGGGTTAGTGTTTAAGGGTGTTGGGGTATTTTAAGGAGTAAGGGTGGGTTATGATTATGGGGTGAAGGGGTATTTAAAGGGAGCAGGGTGGGATTAGCACACAATATGAGACATGGCATGAAGGGCGGAACGTACCACACACCCCCAGCGTTTGTCATGCCCCCAGCAAACGCCCACAGCACAACGCAGACACGCCCACAAGGGACTACTTTGCTGGCACAGTTTGTTTACCTTTTAAATGTATATGGTGGGCGTCTGTATAGCCTATGTCTTTCTGCTTCAACTGCCCTTTCCAACGCTGTATTGGGTGTTGTGATTGGTGCTGTGGTTCCTGAGATTACCCGCCTCAAAGGTTTGGGCTCTCTCTTTATTATATTAGTATAGATATGACACGTCTGTGTGCAGGACACCCCCGCGCCGCACGGCCACCAGCTGCTGCGTGTGCCCCCTTGCCCCGACTGCCTCGCTGCCTGCCTCGCTGCCGCTGACCACGCCCCCTCCTTCGAGCGGCGTGGTCCGCGAGCGCCTGTCGGTTTCTCTTGCCTGTTTTTTGCATTGTTTTGTATTTTCCTTCCTTTGTGCCTGTTTCTTTTTAATTCTGTGCCCGTAATTGTGGTTTTCCTTCCTGTTTGCCCGCTGCCTCGCCGCCCTCCGCTCTCCCTTCCCGCTTCCCGCCACCGCCGATAACCCCGCCCCTTTTTTCCCTTCTGTACCCTCCCCGCTCCCGCCCCCCAGCTGCTCCGCCCACCCGCGCACTTCGCCTTATATGGCGACCGCGCGAACGTGCAGCGGTCACGCGCAGCGGGCGCGCCGATTGTGCGCCGAAGGCGCGCCAAAGGTAAGCCCGTCTACGCCCGTCCGCGCCTGGACCGCGCCCAGTGCCAGGACCCCTGGCCCGCGAGGACCCCGAGCGACCCGCCTGACGTACACAGCCGCCACCCTCACCGCACTCAACACCGGACGATTCCCGGGATGATGCAGAGCCACCCCACGACGCGTCCACGGACCCTTCAGCTGCAACACCTGCAAGTTCACCTGCATCCGGACCTGCCCGACACCAGCACCTGCCAAGCCGAACACCAGCAGCAACCACCTCAAGTGCATCCTGCTCAACACCCGCTCCGTCCACAGACACGCCATCGAACTCTGGAACCTCCTAGACGCCACAGCCCCTGACGTTGCCTTCATCACGGAGACCTGGATGAACGCCTCCTCAGCGCCCGGCATCGCCATCGCCATCCCAGAAGGCTACAAGATCACCCGGAGGGACCGCAACGCCAACCAGGTGGGAGGAGGCATCGCCATCATCCACAAGAACACCATCCGCATCACGACCAGCACCGACAACACCCCACCCTCAGAGGCACCCTGATCTACCGACCTCCGGGACCACGCACTCAATTCAGCGAGGACATCGCCGATTTCGTCAGCCCGCACGCCCTCCCCTCCGCGGACTACATCCTCCTGGGGGACTTCAACTTCCACCTGGAGAACAACAACGACTGCAACACCAGCACCCTTCTCGCCAACCTCGCCAACCTTGGACTCAAGCAGCTGGTGTCCACCCCCACCCACCTCGCCGGACACACACTCGACGCCATCTTCTCATCCAGCAAAGACATCGCCTTCAGCCACGCCACAGAACTCCACTGGACGGACCACAGATGCATCCACTTCACCTTCAGAAGAACGACGATCCATCACCACCAGCAACAGGTTGCCCGAAGAAGCTGGAACAAGATCACAGCAGACCAGCTCGCCGCTTCCCTGAGCCAGCACCCTCCGGCCAGCTCAGCGAACCCCAGCCAGGCCACCGACAACCTCTCGAAGTGGATCAGCAAATGCGCAGACGAACTCGCCCCTCTGAGGATCCCGCCCAGCAGACCCGGCAATAAGAGAGCCCCATGGTTCACCGACGAACTCAAGAGCTCCAAGAAGAACTGCCGAGCCCTCGAGAAAGCCTGGAGAAAGGAACCCACGCCGGACAACAGGACCACCCTCAAGCTCGCCACCCGGAAACACCACCAACTGATCCGCACCGCCAAGAAAACGGCTTTCAAGAACCGACTGGACGACAACGCACACAGGTGCAAGGAACTCTTCAACATCGTGAAAGAGCTCTCCAACCCCAACGCCGGAAACAACAACATCACCCCATCGCAAGACCTCTGCAACTCCCTCGCCTCCTACTTCCACAACAAGATCGCGGACATACACAACAGCTTCAGCACCCAACCGACGCACGCCACGACCGCAGCAACGCCACCCACCACCACCCTCCGCGCCTGGACCGCGGTCTACACCGAAGACACCGTCCACATGATGAACTCCGTCCACTCCGGATCTCCGACCGACCCCTGCCCTCACCACGTCTTCAACAAAGCCGACGCTGTCATCGCACCCCACCTGCGGGACATCATCAACACCTCATTCGACACGCCACCTTCCCCGAGAGCTGGAAGCACGCCGAACTCAGCGCTCTACTCAAGAAACCTACAGCAGACCCCACCGAACTCAAGAATTACCGCTCCATCTCTCTTCTCCCGTTTCCAGCCAAAGTCATCGAAAAGACCGTCAACAAACAGCTGGCCGCCTTCCTCGAGACGAATGGATCCCTCGACCCATCGCAGTCCGGATTCCGCGCCAACCACAGCACCGAGACCGCCCTCATCGCCGCCACTGACGACATCCGAGCCCTGATGGACAACGGAGAAACAGCGGCCCTCATCCTCCTAGACCTCTCCGCGGCGTTCGACACGGTCTGCCACCGCACCCTAGTGCAGCGCCTCAGCAACGTCGGAATCCAGGAGAAGGCACTGGAATGGATCGTCTCCTTCCTCGACGGAAGAACACAAAGAGTCCGCCTACCACCGTACAAGTCAGAGGCCACCGAAGTCATCTGCGGCGTCCCTCAAGGATCCTCGCTGAGCCCTACTCTCTTCAACGTCTACATGAGCCCCCTCGCGGCCATCGCACGCCAACACAACCTCAACATAATCTCCTACGCCGACGACACCCAGCTGATCCTCTCCCTGACCAACGACCCCGCCGCCGCCAGAGCCAACCTGCACGAAGGGATGAAAGAGGTAGCCGAGTGGATGACGACGAGCCGCCTGAAACTGAACTCAGATAAAACGGAGGTCCTGATCCTGGGCTCCTCGCCCTCCGCCTGGGACGACTCCTGGTGGCCCCCCGCCCTGGGCACCGCACCCAAACCGACGGACCACGCACGCAACCTGGGTTTCATCCTGGACTCCTCCCTCTCCATGACCAGACAAGTCAACGCCGTCTCCTCGTCGTGCTTCAACATCCTGCGCATGCTGCGGAAGATCTTCTGGTGGATCCCCACAGAGACCAGGAAGACCGTCACCCAGGCCCTCGTCACCAGCCGACTGGACTACGGCAACGCACTCTACGCCGGAACCACCGCCAAGATCCAGAAGAGACTCCAGCGCATCCAGAACGCCTCAGCCAGACTCATCCTCGACATCCCACGACACAGCCACATCTCCGGACACCTAAGAGACCTACACTGGCTCCCGGTCAACAAGAGAATCACCTTCCGCCTCCTTACCCACGCACACAAAGCTCTCCACGATCAAGGCCCGAGCTACCTCAACAACCGCATCAACTTCTACGCTCCCAAACGCCACCTCCGATCTGCCAGCCACGCCCTCGCTGCCGTCCCACACATCCGCAGAGTCACCACAGGAGGAAGGTCCTTCTCCTACCTGGCCGCCAAGACCTGGAACTCCCTCCCGGCAGACCTGCGCCTGACCCAAGACCACCTCTCCTTCAGGAAGAAGCTCAAGACCTGGCTGTTCGAGCAGTAGCGGCACCCCCCCCCCCCCCAAGCACCTCGAGACCCTACGGGTAGGTAGTGCGCTCTATAAATGTCTTTGATTGATTGATTGATTGATTGAGGAGGTGTTGATTGTCCCTCTGCAATGTGAAGGGAAGATGCAGTTTTAAAAAATTTTTATTTTATTGAAATCAAAGACATCATACAGATCTTAACACGTCTTTTATATTCCATTAACATTTTTCCTATAGGCCACAGATCATAAAGTGCTTTGTATATTTTGTGTATGTACACAGTTTTTTCCACACAAAAAATATAAAAAAGAAAAAAGTAAAAGAAAAAAATAATAAATAAATAAATAAATAATAGATACATATCTACCCAATCCCTTGCCGCCCCTTTTCTTCCATCCATGTTATCAGGGGTTCCCATATACTCCCACCCTTCATCCTAGCTCTTTTCCCTTTACATTTATACAAAGCAATTTCCAGATGGCTAAGATATAATAGCCTATAAATCCATTGAAAATATGTAGGTGGCTCACTATTTTTCAAAACTGTGGCAATCAATAAACGTACTATCACCATTGTTAAGAACACATAGTCTTGTTCCCACAGTGCTAGATTTAACTGAGCATCGAAGCCTAGCAGCATCACTACTGAAGTGATTTTAATTTCTCTATCAAATAGCTGAAACCAGAATTTTTCAATTTCCTCTTTTAGCGGGCTCAGCTTTTACATGAAAAAAACATATGCATGCTATCCGCAGGGCCCACCTGACATCTTGGGTACTTATCATTTTGCCTCTTACCCCACCCAAATAATTTTGCTGGCGTGTAGTAGAGATCATATACTGTTTTATACTGCTGGGCTTTGAGGTTAGCAGCCATTAGTACCTTATTCCCAATCTCTAGCACCATTTCTAAATCTATTTCCCCGTCCACAAACTTACGGGCCCACTTAGATTCTGTTTTATCTATATCATCTGACATCTTGGCCATTAGTTCTTGGTAAAAATCCTTGATTTTACCGTCTGGGTTTTTCACCATTTTCAATATAGGAACCGGATCCATATTGATAAGATCTATAGGGAGCCCTCTAATTCGATTTTGAATTTGTAAGTATTTAAAGCAGGAGTACTTGTTTATACCAAATTTTTGAACTAATTCCAAGAAAGATTTCCGTTCTGAATTTGAATATAGATCTACTAATAATGTAACCCCGCCAGTTCCCAGTTCCCATTTCCCAGTTCCCATTTCTTAGCCATTCCATCATAGAATGTTGATGTCAACAAGTCAGAGTGACAATTTGAAGTGTATTTGTTATATCTGCTGATTTTACAACTTTTTGCCACCTTTTTCCAAATCTTAACCACCATCTGAATGTGCTTATATCGGGGTTTTTTATATAATGGGTCTGCTTGTCGTTGTAACAATCCCAATGCCTTGCTACCCATTACCAATTGGTATATAGTGGGTATTTGAGATTGCTCCACCTCATCCCTTTGAAGATGATAAAGTGTCTGAGTTGTTGCAAGGCCATTGCCCAATAGTACAACTGTACACTAGGGGCTCCCCATCCTCCTCGGTCCTTTGGTAATGTCAAATATTTGTAAGCTTGGCGTACCTTCTAGTACCCCCAGATAAATTTAGAAAACATTGCCTCAATTCTGTGTATTTTAGTAGCCGCAAGCTCCAATGGTATTGCCCGAATAAGATACAGGATTTTAGGAAAAATCTTCATTTTGACTACATTTATTCGACCAATAATTGTTAGGTGTAACTTATTAATGCGTCTTAAGTCATTATTTATTGTTTGCAGTACTGGGTTAATGTTAGTCGCCCAAAATTCCCCAGTATCTGCTGTTATTTTAACCCCCAAACAGGTTGCGATCTTAACTACACGAGGATCTTGATAGGAGCATTTCGAGGAACGGATAATTTGCGTTTTAGTGTTATTTAAAATATACCCAGATTTTCCCCCGAATTCAACTGCCAATCTCTCAATTTCTTTAATAGCAGTTCGTGGTTCGGCTGTGATAATCGCAATGTCATCTGCGTATGCTAACATTTTCGTCTCATAATCATGGATTTTAACTGGTTTTATCAACTGATTATGTAGAATATGGTTGATAAAAGGATCTAGATAATATGCAAATAGGTAAGGGGAGATACAGTTTCACAGTGTGTTCTCATGTATGTTTCCGCATTGGCGCAGTTTACATGCAGACTGTATGTCAATATACATTGTGACTGTTTGTGAAGAGATGCCTATTTGATGAGGGACAATGGACATTTGTTCTACATCACCGATCTGGGGTTGTACTCGTAGATTGCAATCTCACCATTTTTTCGACAGCTTTTTTGGTGCATTTTCCCACATGACGCGTGGGAATTGCAGGCCTGTCGCTGGTTATCGCTGATTTTTGTATCGCGATTGGCCTCATCACTACTATTTTTGTGTTTATGTTTTGTGTTTTTCGGCGTTGCGTTAATTTTAACACTGTCATTGGACGTGTTAACGTCAGACTATCGCATGGTGTCGCCATTAACAGTGTTATTTTCCCGTCTAGACTGCGATGTGAAGAGTTGCGTTCAGCTAATTTTGCGATAATTATCACACGTTCTTGAGAATATCCCCTTTACCTTCTTGCTGCTTCCTCGCTTCTTCTCTCCTTCTCAGTCCTCCCTCGCTGACCTGAACAACAGGAAGCACACGATTGGTCTGAGCACCGTGTTTTAGCGCTCAGATGGGAGCCTGGGCATGTTCTCCATGCAGACTGTGTTGCATCCTGCACGAAAAGGCCGTCCAAGCAGTCCTTGCACACTTAGGAGGGATCTACCACTCCTCTACTACCCCCGCCCCCTCAAGCAAAGCTGCGGAAGCAGGAAAGAATAAAATGATAATAAAGCAAGTTGTTAGAATTTTATTTTGTCGTTATTTCACTTCTAAAAAGCAGTGGGGGCGATGCTCCACCGCCTTAGCGGAGGAGCTGCCGTTGTATACAACTATAGCTCAGAAACAGCAAATGTGGGTCAGAATAGTTGACTAAGTGAATGCTGTAATAAGCAACCTGCGCACATTGGAGGAAATTAGGAAGAGGTGGAATGACCTGTGGGGGAGAGTGCGTTCTCTGGCCTCCAAACGTTACCTGAATGCCCAGAGGACTGGTGGTGGTTCTCCCAGCCCCTCCTTACAACTATATCTCTGGGAGGAGAGGGTGTTGCAGATCCTACATCCTGAAGGCTTCACAGGAATCCTTGGTGGAGTGGAGACTGGTAAGTTATCCTTTTGAATGTGTCACTAAACCTTAATGCTTTTTTGCTTTTAATTTAGTAATTTCTAATGTGTTTTGCACCTTTTTTTAAACATATAAACCTATATATAATTAATTATTTTCTTTTTGTAGGAAAGTTGTAGCAATATTGTTGTTTCTCTCGTTTTACTATTTGTTTATATGTTTAGTCAATATGCATGTTTTTCTCCATGATTTTTTCTTTGCCTTGTGTGATTGAATGTACTTTGTATCCTCCATACAAATTCAAACTCCCACCCCAATCCCAAGTACACTCAATTCTTTCCAGGCACCCACTCCAACAGATACAACAGCAGTCCTGTTCCTCTTGAAGATAATCCATGTTAGAGTCATTGCGACTAAATAGACAGGTCTTCAAGGCCTTTCTAAATTCCTGTTCAGAGTGCATCATACATAGTTGAACCCTTTGGGCTATGATTAGGCTATAAGTTATGGGCAACAAAGCCACAGAACGTTATTAAGTTAAACCCTCTTGTTCTTCTTTTTTGTTTTTTTTAAATAAAAGTTAGTGAGAAAATAATATCTTATGAATAAGAAAAGTAATTGTACAAAGTTTGTCCTAACATTATTATTCATTTACAATTCATTGATTATTAAAAATGATGAACATGTGAAATACATATTCTTACTTAGATTTATAACAGAAAATAAAAACGTTCTTTTTAAATGACAAACATGAGTAAAAAATATATACGTAATGGACATTAAACTTTTAGTGCAAGCATTCATCATGATAATGGACACTTACACCAAAAAACGATTTGAAATGTTTATTTTCAAGTGTTAAAACAGGTGTGTTTATTTCAACTTAATGAGCAAAAAAAGACACATATGCATTACAACTTAAATAATAACAATAAATATAATTGTCATAATTTACAGAAAATGCACTAGACGGAAATGCCACCTAAATAAAATGAAGTAAGTTTAAATAAAATGATTTTACCTTGTCTAGTGCAATTACTAAATTATATGAAATTGAAATTATTCAAAAAATGTGTAATGCCTATGTTTATAATTTGATACTTTACTAAAAATAATTAAACACACCTGTATAAACACATTATGAATTTTTAATAATGTCAAATTTTGCCCGAGTGTCCATTCTCATGAAGAAAGCTTGCACCAAACTAGAAAAACAAAAAAGAATAATACAGGTGTGTTTCTTTCAATTTCTTAAACGACAAAATTACACACACATACGCATTACACATTAGAGAAAATCACTTGTAAGAGAAATGTGATAAATGCAAGAGTCCATAGCCGATCAAAACAGACAATTCAAAAGAAAACAAGTAAACAAGAAGCTTATCTTCAAATCTGGTGATGACTGGGTTGGTTTACGTTGTGGTCAAGTAGCAGTAGTAAAGGTAGGGCTTGAATGTTCGGGCTCATGACAGAGACAGAAGTGTACACAGAAAAAAAGGTAAAATTCTACCTTATATCACTTTGAAACCGCCAATTCAGGTGTGGTGGTTTACCCACCTCAGTTACGTTAATGGGAAGACACATCATGATTTGCCCGGCGGAAATATTGGCTGAACTCCCTCCAACAGCTGCTTTTGCCTATGGCGCGTTCACTTAGCACAATTTAGGGAGAAGTGGGTTTGGTTTACATTAATTGAGCCAATTAATGTGGGTACATTTGTACAAAAAGCACGTTTTGGCTGTGAGCTAAGGAATGCTGGAATAAGAAGTGTACATGGACAGCTGACCCATCTGTCTATTGGCCTTCATTGAATGTTTCCTTTTTACGGTTTGATATTCTGAGCAGAATGAAAGCCATGCTTTTACAGCAAACCGTGTCCTTAACCTCCGCTCGAGAAACATATGATTACCAGGTTGCAAGGTCCTCGGCTAAGATACTGGCACCAGTAAGAAATAACTGCCCTTTCCATTGCACAGAAATGGTACAACTTATCTTTAACATGTCTGATACTACTGATGTTGTCCATCTATTTAAGACCATAGGTTCTGGACTGTTAAGCACCTTTCAGACAATCCTTGGAGTTGTTCTCAACTTTATACAATCCATATTTATAAGGAAGCATTTTTGGAGGGTTTCCACTGATCCTGTTTTTAATTGCAGGTATCCTGATAGTCATTTTACTGCTACGCAATGGATGTCCCAGTCATCAAGGAGATGGAAAGAACGCTCTAGTAGCGCTCATACCGTGATCGCATGGTAATCCATCTGGGCACACCTTGTCTTCGAGAACTGAGCGGAACCTTGATTCTTGTCATTTAGACCAGTCTGGATCGACTGTATTCTTCCTGTCCTCCGATGCCTGTTCTGCGGACAAGAATGCATGTTGGATCTTTGTCTAACACTTTCAACAATTGCGCCACCGGACGTTGATGCTTTACTAGACCCGATAACAGCCACTGTTCTGCAGTGTTCTCAGCATATCCCACTGTTGATATCTGCATTCTTAGAGCCACCACGAGATGCTTCAGCTCCTGTCGTGAAGGATAACGGCTCCTCAAACAAATACTCAGGCCTCGAAGGACACTAGTACCTGCTCAGCAACGGCTGTGGTGAATACGGAGGAACATCTGTACTCGATTGACCTGCTCTGTGAGGTGTTGCAGGGACCGTCGTCTGCAATTGCAGACAACAGTAATGTTGCGTCTCTCAGCCAGGAAACAAACATTTGGCTCAACATTTGGCTCATCGCGTGCTGGAAAAGTTCGACCTTTTTCAAAAACACCCAAAATTGGAATTTTAAACAAAACCTTTTTCTAAACTGCATGGCTTTCAGACTCCCATTGTTCGGGCTATATATACGAACTTATTCAGTACAAACTTCGAATGCACAAAAGTTTCAATTTTTTGTGTTTTTTTAAAGGAATTTTAACATTTTTAAAGTACTATTTTAATGGACTTAATAATAGTTGTGTACCAAGTTTTGCCGTATGTAGAATTTTTAGTATATCGTCCAGTCAGATGAGGAGTGGGTGTTATGTTCTATATAGGTACCCCAATATAGGCTCAGGTAGTCACCTAACCTTTCTTGCTGAGACAGTCAGAGGAGAAAAGGACTTCCATGTCAACGCACTGGCACTGTGGTTCCTACACGCAGATACTCCAGCTCGCAGTGGTCAGACATACCTTGTGGGGTGTCCATCTCGAGACCAAGACGGGGTCCCATAGTCTCTCACTTCAGCTAATGGGGTTCACTTTATCCTAGAGGGATTCTTGGCCTTTACACTGACATACATTGTAGGTACACTTAGGTACCTGTAGTTAGGGTCGCATGATCGCATCATAGGAGTACGCCTTTATTACTGTCATGTATTTTATATACTTTTTTTTTAACAGACTTTTATTTAGCGCGAACTTGACCTAAATCCGTTATCAGAGCACTTTACATAGCACCAGTTGTGTTACAGGAGGACACTTTCATTTTTTTAGGCACAGGGAGATTAAGTCACTTGCCCCGATCACAGGATGTTCAGCGTCATTGCCGAGATTCGAACCCAGTGCCCCAGATTCAAGGTCGACTTCCCTAGCCGTTAGGTCAACTCCTTGCCTGAATTCACTGTTTTAGCTCAACTCCTTGCCTGTATTCACTGTTTTAGCACGATGGTAGAAATCTACCATCCTTTTTTCTCTTTTAGTACTTATAATCATTTATATCGGTTACTGTCTAATGGTTGTCTCAGCACACCTATTTTACACTAGAATGACGCTGGTTCAATAAATGCTTGTTGAAAAACGTCCCCATCGTTTATTCTGTGTATCTCTCTGAGACAAAGTGAGCACGAGTGACTGAGCGACAAGTCGCACGTTTTCCAAGATTCTGAGGGATCAGTGTTGTCATGTTTGATAGTTGCCAAGAACTATTCTATCCTTGGTAAGCGGGGTTTCTAGTGGCACTGTGGGCTAGCTGGTATACAGGCTAGCATACCCGGTAGGGGTGTCTAGAGTAAGTCTGGACACCAATCCTACAGTGTGTGTTGTCTAAATGTACAGATCCTTTATAGGTTTATAGGACTAAACGACACAGTAAGGAAGCTTTCTTTTAGGAGTGTACATAGAATCCAATCTACCTCTTGCACCTCTTCATGGTGGAAGTTCAAACATGCCTATCTCACCCACCTGCTGCATCCACTTAACTGGATCGTATTTACTGACCGTAGTGGAGACTGTACGTTAACATATATTAAGTACCGCGTGACTGCGGAGAATGATGACGCTACATATACTTGTTTTTTGATAGACCGTTTGACATTGGATGGAACTATCTATACTCACTTTACATTTATCCTGATAAATGAGTGCACCTCTCCATTCGCTTTCATCTTTACTTACATACTGCTGGTCAGTGGTACCTAACAGGGGCAGGTACCGGATGAGTAGTGCACGGAACCTTACTAACTTTTTACACTCTGTAAACGAGGTGCTTTCTGTTCAGTCTGCCGTCGTTTCAAGTGTGTTTTTCATTTAAATGCTGTGTCCTAGGATAAAAAAAGCTTGCACAGCCTTCCTCAGGCATAACATGTGTATTTGTAAGGCAAAAGTTCACCTAGAAGGGTATCTTGGCGCTGAATAACAGATGTTTTTCTTGTTACCCAACTCTACTCATTTTATTGACCTACGAAGGATGAAGGGCTGCATGGACACGCCAGGTTTTGAACCTGTCACCAGGAGGTGGAACATAGGCCCCTAGAGTGGATGCATAAGTCCACTAAGTCACCAGACCCAGTGCGCCTTCCTTCCCAACCCTACCGGGGTAACATCCATGCTTCACCCATGGAACGCCTCCCTTGGGCTGAGTAACGCAAGGCTACAATTTGCCCTGCCTTGTGTTACTACAGGTTTATGAGACCAGGCAGGGCCATGCAAGGTGGCCTTGCTTGGCTTGATAAATCTCACTTAGGTTCTGCGTCGCCTTTGCGCCCCATTGCGTAGCGCAAGGGCGATGTAACACCTTGATACATTTGACCCTAAATATGTAAAGACAGGTGGTACTTTTCAGATGCAAACAGTGACTCATGCATTCCAGTGAAGGCAAAACAATACATGATCAAAGCTAACAGAAAGACGGTGAGACTAAAATACTCCTGTGGGTTGATCCGAGTTGTGATTGACAGTGTGTCAGGTTTATGGCTAAAGGTCCAAAGAAGCCAATGACTTAAAGTCCCTGAGCCAAAAAAAAGCCAACGGCTGAAGGAAGCTGAACCAAAGTAAATATAGAATACAAAATGTTCTCCTTGAAAGACAGACATATCATTAAACGCCAAACCTAAAGAGGCACGTAGCTGCTGTTCCCGAACCTGCGCATCCCTGAGAAACTGACCATTCCCGCGCCGGGCGACGTTTAACACCCGATCTGCAGGTTTTTTTAAATTTGCAGTTCTTTAAGCTGTTTTTTTCTAATATTTGTGCTAAATTGAGAGGTCAACTACTTTACACCGCTGTTCACATGTAATAAAAATACTCATCCATGAGCCTAGGCCGTGATCTTGGGAATATGGTCTCAGTGCCTAAGAATTGCCTTCTACAGTATAATACTCTTGTCTGCGGAGTGTGTTTTAAAAATGTTTATGAATGATGGAATCTCGGACTTGTAAAGCATACGCCGTACAGATCTGTGTTACTCTTGGTGCCTACGCTGGCTGATACTTGAGCCTGTGAGGGCTGTGTAACCTGAAAGGTAGCCCTGTGTCTGAGCCCTGTACCTGTAAAGTCCTTGCAACCCGAGTGATAGCTCTGCTCTAACCTAGTGAAGGCAGGGTATCTCAGAGATGGCTGTCCTATCCATCTACTGATTAGCCCAAAGATGGGGTGTCGTAAAAGGCTGCTGCTTCAATGCCTGAGTGGCCCAATGGACTGCTCCTCAGCCCCCTATTACTGCTAATTTACCTTTCTGAAAGCGTTTTTATGCACAGGCGGCAAATGTCTGCAGAGTTTTTACACTTAAGCTTCACCCCTGCCAGAAAAAGTACACTCAGGCCTTTATTATCAGTGGCAGGGTAATGGGACCGATAAGCGCTCTGATACCTCCGGGTCTAGTCAGCGCTATATAAAACATTTAAAAAAAAAAAAACTCTGACCCCCAGCCTTATTGTACTCGGTGGCGTAAGATAAGATGATGGAATGTAAAAAAAAAAAAGGACCCCAAATCTCCCATATCCCAGAACTATTCATTGTCCTTGGGCAGAGTGGGGCCCTTGAACGGTTGGGCCCCCCTGAACCGCAGGGGCCCCAGGGGCTTGTGTTACGTCCCGGGTTGGGGCTAGGAGTTGGAACTTGAAGGCAAACTAAGGACCTTGAAAATCTGATTGTCGAATCTGGTGCGATGACCCACTTCCAACGAGAGCAGTTTCAACACATTTACTCCTTCCCAAGGAAATTGCTAATAGATTCTACTAATCTGAAATGTAAAAACGCCACAGTCAGGTGTAGCCTGCCATGCTTGAAGCTAAGGGAGCGATCATGATTGGGCCACACAAATCCGGTTCAAATTGCACACCTGCGACTTTGCGGAGTTTGCCACTTGGCGTCAGTGATATTTGAACCTGATTACGAGTTTGACACATTGGAATGAGGAATAATTCGCCAACTGTACTTGTTATTTCCCATTCCAGAGCACCTTTTTGCCCCTGCCTTGTGCACCAGATTTTATTTGCTGGAAATCACGGATCACCCGTGCAATTTGAACCGCGGTTGTAATCATGTTTTGGGCCCCTTGGAGTTTCTGTCTAAAACGATATGCCCGAGACAAAAGTGATCAAGCCTAAGAAACCTGGCTTAGATTTTGGTTATTGGCACCCTGCCATGACTGGTAAGGGGACAGGTCCTACTGGTTAGCTGCTGGTAAAACAGCTCGGTGGGCTAATGTACTCACAGATGAAACCTGTGGGTTTCATAATAGTCTTGAGTTTGAATCTCTATGGATACACTCACACTTTGGGGTTGAAAAATTGAGTGCTATTGAGTAACAGCCCCGAGAAACAAGGCAATTTGTAAAGGGCGCCTTAGAAATGTAGTAATGTGGAGGGTGATAGTTCCTTTTCCGTATAGGGTGGCCTTGGCACAGTAGACATCACATATGGGGGCATATTTGCAAGCCCCTAACGCCACTGGAGCGCTACTGTTTTTGACGCTCCCGTGGCTTTGCTCCATACCCCATATTTACAAGGCGGCATTATGTAATTTAAAGTAGCTTAACTCAACCTTGCAAATATGCCCCTTTTGCAGCAGTCTGCTGAAGCAAAGGGGTGGGCAACCCATTGCTTTTTTATGCTGCCCCATATTTACAAGGCTGGGGCAGCATCAAAAACTAAGGCCAGGTAAAACATGTTCTTAGGATGGAGATACGAGGAGAAATTATTAATATATCCTCATATTTTGCTCTATCTATACGTGTTGCATTCTGCAGCACACATAGACATAGCAACTTTCCATTATTGATTGCGTATGTGAAGGAAGGGATACAGTCCTGCACGTAAACAATCGTCCCTGCAGCGCAGGCACCCTTGCAACATGGTGCAAGGGTGCCTGCTTTGGCGCAAGGGAAAAAGCGGCAGCGCTAGGGTAAAAGCAGGGATGTGCTTTATTTTTGTAAATACGGCACATCTTTGTGTTTTGAAAATGTTGGAGCTCAGCGCTGCCAAATTTGGCGTTACACAGCGCTCCGACATTTTCTTGTACATATCCCCCACGGTTTCCAGTGAATTCGCACCACTGGCACAGTTCAACTGGTTCGGGTGCCTGGCCTCTTTAATTTGTTCCCTCACACCAATCATTCCTTGGAGAGCTGAATAAGTCAGATTAGCCTAATATGCGGTTACAAACAGTATCATAAATGCTTTGTAATTGTTTTCTTGTGACCGTCAGAAACGGAGCCCTGCAAGGAGATGTCTGGTTTCCTCCATTTGTGAGGCCTTTCGTAATTACCGCTTGGCATTCCTGGAGCCAACGCGCATGACCTGTGAGCCTTCCCAGGGAGAACCAATCACAATCCCCACTGTCAGTAGCCTCAAGATCCGGGGTCTCTTCGGAAGATAGTCCGTCGATGGGCATTGGATGTCTCTGGACTCCATGGTCGGCCTGGGAGGGCGCGATGACCTGGCCTGGCCTGTCAGTGTGTGGGATGGGTTTGTGGCTGTTTCTGGGCCTGTCTTAGCATGGAGCAGCTTCCTTTCTTGGGACTTTTGGCTATAACTGACCTTGTCCGCTTTTAGGGGCAGATTTACAAGCCCCTTGTACCACTTTTGCGTCATTTTTCCCCATGTTAAAAATTACGCAAAAGTGGCACAAGGGGGCTTGTAAATCTGCCCCCTATTGTCAATCAAGAGTGTTCACATAGGCATTCTAAGGGCCATTGGTCGAAGTGCATTTTAAAAAGTGTGGGAACTGTGATGTTGCACGCAATGAGTGTGAGTACGCGTGAAGGCCTACCTAAAAAAATATATATATATATGTATTTTCTAACTTTTTTCGGTCTTTTAACTTCGGGTAACAGGATACCAAATACACACAGCTTAAATGAAAATTAAATGGAAGTTATGTTAGTCAGTGGAATACAGCACAATCGTATATTATGAAACCTCTGTTAGTTAATGCACTGAACAAGAGAGCCACCGAATTGAATCCCGGTTGGTGCAATGGATAATAGTAACTTGTGTATGTTTAGCACTACAAGGTCCGTGGCTGCGACAGAAAGCACCGTGAGCATGTAAGTTGTTGTTTTAAACTTGCATTACACACAGTATAAGATAAGCTGCTACAAAATGTGCAAAAAGGCTTAAAATAAAAAGGTGTTTCCATAATATATATTTTTTAAATACCAAGGGCCTTATTTATGAAGGACTTGCGCTGCCGGTGCGTCACTTTTAACATGGGAAAAAGTGACGCACCGGTGGCGCAAGTCCTTCATAAATAAGGCCCCAAGACTGTACTGTACATAGTGCATTTTTTCTTATAACTGTCTTTTAAAGGCGCACACTTCACAGCTTAGCAGGTAGCTCTCTTACAATACCTCTAAAAAAAAAAGAAACGTGTCATTGGACAGATTCAAGTGATTCCATCCATTGAAGTCAATACCCGCTTCCAAGCACCCTTAACATTTGCAGATTAACAAGTAGTGTGCACATTCAGATTTCAATCAGGCGGCAGGCACCCGGGCAGGAAGGCTTCTGTCTGCCCCTCACTCAGCTTCACAGCAAGTGAGATCCCCTGCCTTACACTTCAAGTGAAGCATTTCAACTCTCGGAATTAACCCTCCCAGGATGGGTTGCCTTTTCATTAAAAAAAGGTAGGGGGACGTTTTTGTTTTAAATTAAACAATTAGGGCACGTCGTCACCCTCAGATCCCCCCACTTCCACCACTGCTGAGATCTTGTAATGCAGTAAGGCCACTGTAGGCACATGCCTTACTGCGCCAGCATAAGAGAGCTACAGGCATAATGGTATAAATTGCATAAAAAGGAGTCAACGCTCAAAATACCTTAGTTTCTACCTAATCTAATTTTACCCTGTGCACATGGCACATAAGTAAACATCCGTGAATGGCCCAAAATGCTCCCTTTGCGACAATTTGCACAATTGTCCTAAATTACACATGATATATATTTAATAAGGTTTATTCGTGATTCTTGGAATTTTTGTAAACTGCTGTGAACAACCCGTTAGTCGCCGAACATCAACTCTCCCATAGGCAGAGTTCTACTGCCACCTGCTGGCCAGGTTGGGCACTTACATTTAGATTAACAATAGAAAGCTACTTTTCACAGTAGTTTAGGTGGCAAACACTGCCAGATGCTGTGGTTCGCCAGCGCACCTCTGCCGACTCCAAGCCTCTCGTTTTTAAGAACCGATAGGTCTTTTCCTACTCGGAGAGTATTGTCTCCACGTCGACGTTCGGTTTTTTTTTTCATATGAAGGAATGTTTTGTGGAAACTAGAACATGTTTAAATATAGGCCTCCAGAGAAGTGCTTTCATTTGGAGTTGCATAATTCTGGAAAAAAGGGCCGAGAAGGAATCTAGTTAATATCAGTACAAATAGTTAATATCAGGTCTTAGTAAGCAATCAGCTCAAATGTACAAAAGCAAAGAGAGCGCGCGGCCTTCCAGAAGTGTGGAAGAGCTGAAGTGTATACCCTGTCAAAGGGAAATCGTTTGATAGAGTCTTTAAACTATGCTCCCTTACAGGCCTCCACTTGAAAAAGAGGAAAAACTCAATTTGCGTAATCACCACCACATATCTCCCCAAATACCTCTTCTCACAGGCCCTAAATTGGCAATTAACCTCCCAAATCCACGGTGGGCTCCAAACTGCGCACCATGGCCCGTATTTTGTAACAGACGCACTGTCCTGGTTTGTGGTATGGCACACCTTTAGAACGGCGAGCCCCGTTACAAGTAATGCACTGCCCCAAAGCATATGGACGTCGATTCACTAAAATGCCTGGAGTGGTGGAAGTGACATCACACTTCCCTGGACCTTATAGACATCACAGGAAGTGACCTTTGACCCTGAATCTTCCCAGGAAGCGATTTGACATGACCATGACCTGGAAGACGTCGCAATAAATCACATGGCTATAGTTCCGTAATAAGTGTAATATACCAACATAACACAAATGTCTATTTTTGGTACAGCTTTATTAGGGTGCTGACAAGTTGTTTGAAAGTGGTTGGGTGTATTACACTACTTCTCCTAAATTGTAGCTAGCAAGCCAGACATCTTATTAGGGGACTGGAGGCGTTCTCCCTCAGAGAAATGTTGAAAAAAACGAGGTCAAATTAGGTATTTAAAGTTCAAAATTCACAACAATTTGCTAAAAAGACATGAACTCAATAAATATTCAAGCCCTGATGCTCCTCCGGCGCTGACCCTCTTTTTCCAGAAGGTGCTATGAGTTGCCCTATATGTCTAGAATTCCTTACGTGATAGGGCTAGCATTTTTTTGTGGTTGCAGCCGATAGACCAAACATTTCAGAATGGTGCCCCTAATGCCATCTATATACTATTGGTGAGCCTTATTTCAAAGTATATCTCTAGTATGTCAGGGACAGAATTTTTCAAGGGTGCAGCCCTCCCATATACCTCAGTTGTTCTCGCTTATGCCAATAATTATATCCGATGTGCTTGCGTCTGCATTTTTGAAATGGGTGCCCCCATACCAGAATTTCCTCATGTATGCCAGAATCTTTTCCAGAGGTACCCTAAGTATCACAAATTACCTTTTATATGCCAATACCAGCCTTTTACTGTGGGTTTCCCATTATGCCACAAATTACCTCCAGTATGCCAGCAACAGTATTTTTCCATGGCCTATGTCAAGAATGACCTCTAATATGCCATTGTTTTGCCAAGGGTGACCCATAAGCCAAGCATTACCTCTAGTATGCCAGTGCCAATATTTTGTCACAGGTGCCTGTCACGTCAATAGCTGCCCCCAGTATCTGAATGCCAGCATTTTGTCATGGGTGCCTCGACAAACAAAACATTACTGTGAGAAGTTGGCCTGGTATATGATGTTCACTATTCTAGTGAGCACCTTCCACCAGTTCAAACAACCCTTATTCTGATGGTAGTAAAGTCAACCTTATAGACCAGCTATCCTAGTGGTAGTATGGACAAAGCAGTCTTAGGCTAAACTCAAGAGGGCATGTGAAGCCAACTGTTTTACCATATGTAACCCCTTTAATACCAAATGAAAGGACACCACACAGGATATATATAAAATAAATCTGTATTTATTTCTGAACAACCCCTCTGAACTCTTTATGAGGTCAGAGGCACAAGCACATAACAAGATACTTAATTATCATACAATAAGTTGCACAAAATACAGTAGGGCCCTAGGGGCACGCTAAACCATATACTAGAATAGTGGTAAATGAACCACGTCATAAACAAAGGATAGGCCTAGGGCCTAGGGAATCGCTGGGGCTACACTGTACTACCAAATGATAGGAAGTAGGAGGCCCACGGGAGGTGTGTGCAGAGTCTTTACTCACACGCAAGTTACCATGGAGTTAGAATGGGAACGAAAGAATTAGAAACTAGTTCTTTTAGGGCACTTCTTACTGGACTCGATGAAAGCTACTTGAAACCTAGACACTAGGATAGTCAATACCCACAGGAGCACCGGAGTACTCGCGTTACCTCACCCACAGGAAGCGGGTGCATAGGTGTCAAAGTGTGTCTGGTTTTGTCGCTGAATCCTATGGAGCCACGAAGAAAGATGCTGCAGGCGACCAGGAGAGAAGTGTCCGGTTGGATCCAAGGGCGGATCAAGGATGAAGAGTACCTGAAAGCAGAGGGGACAGAGTCTGGGTCACCTGCCAGTGACCAGGAAGGAACCAGGCGATGTCACGAAGCAATCAGGTAATGTCATGAAGCTTGTCTCTGCAGCCACGTGGATCAGGAGGCGTCGACAAAGGCCAGGAGTCAGGCACGGACTGTCCCACAAAGGCTCTCGCTGTTGGCGGTGTCGGCTTCCGGATTGGAGTCAACAAGCCTTGGCAAAGGCAACCCATGCAGGAATCAAAGATGGCTTCTTAATTAGACCAGCAAGGTCTGATGGGCTTCTTCTTTTCAGGGAAGCAAGGGCCAGTCTGGAGCAACCAGACCAGTGGTGTAGATTTAAAGTTTCTTTGTCAAGATGGCCACTAGCCAACGGGCAAGTGACCGGACAGATGCGTTGAGCAGGAAGATGCAGAAGGGCCCCACGCCAAACTCGTGGAGTGTGGAGGGCTGATCTTCAGTGCAGATGTTGCTCGGGACTGGGGCTTCTCAATCCCCAATGCACAGCTTCGAGGATGCCTCAGAAGCTGCACAGAAAGCAATTCGCTGGCTTTCCAAGATGGCCGGTCCCACGTCTCGTGTCGCCTCCACGGGTCTCAACTTTGTTGGGACTGTGGATCGGGCTAAATGAAGTCTGGAAGTCTAGATCTTGTCAGGCTCTGTGCTCGGGCTCCAGCGGGTGCGTCAACAAAGCAAAACATTGCGTGCTTGGTGGTGCCTGCTTGTGCAGGGTGGTCACTCCTTGACCGCAAGGGAGATTCTTCAGTCTTCTATTTTCAGATAGAAAATCGAAGGTCCAGAGTTTTGTTTCAAGTTTCAGTCAGGATAAATCTAAAGTCTTGGGACTCTGCTCCTACCTATATTCCAAATCTAGGGGCTGGATTACCTGCTAGGTCCCTCCTATGGGTGGGACCAGGGAAGGGGGTGGTTACACCCCTTTCCCTTTATCCAGTTTCGCGCCAGAGCTGGGGCTGGAGTGCCCCAGCACCGCTTTGAACTGGACTATGCATGGGACACCTTGTGTGCCTCAGACAGTATCTCAATTCTTTCAGCCCTCCCTGCCCCAATACACTATAGCCTGTCTGGGGTGGTGCTAGCACCTCCAAAGACAGGAAACCTATTGTCCAAGCCTCCCTCGCTAGAAGGACTCCTAGCAGCAGGAGGTTAGACTCGTGTCTGTGGCAGCAGCATCCATTTTGTGATGCTGAGGCTCTGCTCAACTTAAACCGGGATTAGTAGGAACAACATGTCTTCTCCCTCTAGAAGGGTGGAATGCTACCACCGTCGCCAGAACTGGAGAGGGGGTAGTATTCCAAAGCGTATGACGCCTTACACAACATGTTTTTATAAAACCAAACCAGGGTTAGCATTTAACCGCGTGGTTCATAATGCACTTAAGAGTATATGGTATGGCTATATCCTAGAACAGCTATAAGGACATGGTTCTGAAAGCTGCAGACAGGCTCAGCTCATGCTAGAGCCTCATCTCACATAAAACCAAGCACTCTGCCTCCAAGATTGTTAAGGCCTGCCATAGGAGTGACTTATAGGTATATATGTGTCTAGATATATGGTTAGATATAGGAATACTATATCTAAGCAAGGGGTGATTACACGACCTTGCCCCAGCTGAGTGATCAGCCAGTTGTGTCAATGGGAGTGGCTAGCCAGGGGTGGCATAATACATGCTGCAGCCCCTGGTAGGCCTTGGATGCACCTATGCCCTGGGTACCTATAGTACACTGTATATGGGGCTCATAAGGTGACCCAATATCCAATTGGAGATGTACCTAAAGTACACGGAGTCCATTTTACAGAGAGAGCAGTTAGCCGGGGGCCCTGATTAGCAGGATCCCAGGCCAACTAAGTCAAAAACCAACTAAACACTAGGCAAAAAATCTGGGGTAACCATAGTCAGATATCCACCTTCCTACAATTACCTCCAGAATGCAAGGGTCAAAGTCAAACTCACAAGTTTAATGTTGCATCTCCACTTACTAACACTCATTCTCACTCAGTCATCCTAATCATTCTCCCTCTATTGCACTCACACTTACTCTTGCTCATTCACACTCATTTTTACACTGATTCACTCATTCTTTCTCACTCATACTCACTCTTACTCCTGCATCCTCACTCACTCTCACTTATTCTCATTCAAACTGACTAATGCATTCTCATTCATTTATGCTCACTCACTTCACTCCCTCTTGTTGATTCTCACATTTATTCATTCTCCCACTCTCACTCACCTGCAGACATTCTTACTCTCACTGATTCATTCTCAGGCACTCTGACTCATTCATGCTCACTTTCTGACATTCACTCTCCCTAATTCTCAATCAATACCTATCACTGACTGTCATGTACTCACTTTCACACAAACACACGTGCTTACACATACACACACCTACACATGCATCTGCTCTCTCTCAAACAAACATGCCGTTACTTGCAAGCACGCACACAACATATGTTTAAAAGCATATTTTTTTATTTACGTCCGCAAAGGTCTCATTTCAGCTCCTGATGCTTCATTTTTATTACACTATCATTGAATATTATTTTATTATTCTTCACAATTAAAGTGATAAAAATGGCCAGAAAACCAGTAGGGCGTAGTCCCCATCGCCCATAAGAGCGAGCTGTCCATGATTTGTTGGCATTGAATTTGCCACCTCTGTGGCCAGGAGATGCAAAAGCAGTGTCAGAGGTCCCAAGGGAGACACCCGGTGACCCCTAAAAGACATCCATGCTAGGGTAGTTGCAAAGTACAATGCCCTGGGATCAGCACGTTAGTGAAAGATGGGCCAGCTGGCTGAATCAGTCGGTCAATCTTTTTCTGTGCAGGCAGCAACCTGCCTGCACTTCAAAAGGGGAGCGGGATTCCCTCGAGACGGGTGTAGTGACTGACTGAATCGGCCTGCAGGAGATGTCTCGGAAGTCCTGGAGATGCCATTCCCCCCACAGAAGGCTACACTCAGGGGTACACTACCTATGCATCAACGTTTTGTGGCGCACAGTGAATGAACCTCTTGAGGGCTTCTTTGCCTATGTACACATGCTCATATTATGGCACAGGCACTCAGGCAAAGTGTTACCCTCATTAGCATGAGGTCATGCCTCCTGGCTAAAAAGGAAACGCAAGGTATACAAAAACGTCTTGTCAGACCTATCTAGTTCATCAATTGGTACCCACTTGTACCAGAACGGAAGTAGGAGGCTGTGAGAAACTCCCTATTGGATTCGTAGATTGGAATATAGTAGCGACTACATTTGCAACGCGACAAAGAGCAAATATAATATAGGACTATCAAGTATATTTTAAAACTAGGTCTATTTTGAACCATACCATTTATATAACACCAGGACCTATCAGATAGAAGGACAAATTGGATGTTTTCAGTTCTCATAGCACTGTTCCAATTCGGCAAAAACTCGATTCTGAGATATGGACAAGATATCGATTCAATTGGCATTTCTGAAATAATAAGACAAAAAGAATAGACCCACGTCCTCCGAATCTAATTTTACATGTGCTGACATTTAACGGCGACATCCCGTTCCAGAGATACAAGACAGACCAACTTAACCCTTGAAGAAATATATCAAGAACCCTATGTTTTTTAATCAGAATTGTACATTTGTCGGCCCTGATGAAGGTGATTACATCTTGCTTTCACCGAAAACGTGCGTAGGCCAAGTACACACATCTGAGGATACCATACAAGAACCATTCCAAGACAAATGACACATTAGAAAGATGGACTGATGCCTTCTGAAAGTATAGACGCAAAATAAAAAGTTCATGTGTAATAGGTCCTAGTCTCAGATGTTGTTGTTTTTTCTTATAATTGTTTTTTCTTAATAATTATATTTGCTCAGTATGAGAGTTAGTATGTCTGAGAAGAGTGAATGGTGAGAAAGATGAATGAGAGTATGATTTTGATTCTAATTGAATTCTTTACTTCATGTGGGGGTCATTGAAACAACAGCTTATGAAATTGGAATAATTTCTGATGTCCTTCTTCATCACAAGTTATTGTAAAAAAATCTTTCAAATCGTTTTTAGCCCAAAAAAAAAACCAAAAGAAAAACAAGATATATGTATACAGAAAAAAAAGAATACATCTATTTTCTGATGATAAAATATAATCTAAATCAAAGTCATTTGTATCTGAAATTTGATATCTGTGTTGTATACTTGAAAATTGACTAAAGAGTTATACCAATTGATGAACTAGATAGGCCTGACAAGAGGTTTTTGTATACCTTGTGTTTCTTATCCCCCTCCTCTTGGACCTTAAAGAAATAGGGGTTACCTTACTCTCATAAAAAGGAAACGTACCCTTGAGATAGAGCAGGCGCTATATGTGCATCAACACTATCCCTAATAACCTCTTCGACGCTGATGACGGAACCGCTCCGTCATCAGCCGCGGTGGTGCTGTGCTGATGACGGAGGGGTGCCGTCATGGCCCGCCTGACGCACCTGCGCGGCGCTGATTTCGCGCCTGCGCGGCGCGTTCTATTGAGCGGGCGGGGCCATGACGGAACCTCTCTATCATCAGCACAGCTCACCCGGGGCTGGTGACGGAGCGGTTCCTAATGAGTAGTGCACGCATGAAACTGCGTGTGCATCCCTGTGGGAAGAGGCACTCCTGGTTGGTTCGTAAAAAGATTCCAAGATTAATCAAGAATGTAGTTTGTCTTTATTTACGTAAGTTTTTTTCCCATTCGTGATATTAGTAGCATATCAAAAGCTCAAAATAAAGTCATGATATTATCATTTCGTAGAACTCCGATGCATTTCGGGCTATATGCCCTTTCTCAAGGAGTACTGAAAGAAGAAGAAATTGACAGCCGTAAGATGACTGAGTTATCGAATAGAAGGAACCGTGGGGGTTAAAAGACAGACAAGGTGCTTGTGATTTTAAAAAAAACGGCTGGGGGCGAATGGTGAGAGATGGACAGTGAAGAAAATAAGATTAGTAAGGTAGTGATACGGGTAGTGTTTGGAATTCTATGTTGACTTGTGTGGCGGGGATAGCGGTGATGTAAGTAAATTACTTATGAAGAAGTAGCGGCGTGGGCAACATGGAGGCTATAGAAAAAGTAACGGAGTCTAGTTAAGTATCGGGTTAAGCTGTATAAATACCTGCTATAATCGAGAGGCATTGAGAAGAACTTACTTCATGGCGAGGACGCCGATGTCTTAGGGTCGGGTCAAAGTGAGCTCGGGTTCCAAGTGAGATCACGTGTGAACACGGAGGGTAAATGCTAGCTGGGCAAAATAGTAGAAAGTGGACTAACGCGGTGTGGAGGGGGAGTGAGGAGATAGACATAAAAAACGGTGGGATAAGGTAGTGTCGGTGGCCACCTTAGGTAAGGAGTTAAGTGAAAAGAAGCAACCAGTAAAAGGCTGAGAAGTAAAGTATAAGTGGAGGCACAACGAGCAGTGCATATGGGTACAAATAAACATCATAATTATAGATAACAGCTAAATTCTGTACGATCATTAAGTCCATGTGGCTTCAATGTTTGTAGACGATAAATCCATTCTAATTCCCGTTTTAGAAGAAATTTACGATTGTCTATTCCCTCTGTTTTTATTACAGTTTCTAAAACGATGAATTGCAGTTGAGCAATGGTATGGTGAAATTCAAGGAAATGGGTTGCAACATTGGATTTGTCATTCTTAGTCCGGATGTTGGATTTGTGCTCGTTGATGCACACTTTGATTTTTCTCTCAGTCTTTCCTACTTACAATTTACCGCAGGGGCATTTAATAGCGTAGATTAAGTTCATAGAATCACAAGTGGCGTTCACATTGAGCTGAATTGTGTGACCTTTCATGGGGTGTCTGATGTTGCTCCCTTTGATTATACAATTGCAATTATTGCAGTTCATGCATGGGCGAGTTCCTTTGTTTACTTTGATGGTGGCGGATTTTTTTGTCAGTATTTCTTTAATATTGTTGCTACGAGTGTAGGCGAACAAAGGTTGTGTCTTGAAAATGTCTCTGAAATCAGGTTCCATTTGTAAAATGGGCCAATGTTTGAGGATGATTTTCTTAAAAGTAGCGCTAGCCGTAGAGTATTTAGATACCAAGACCATGCGTTGATCTGTCTGTTTGGTAATTTTAGTTAAACTTTCCTGTCTGTTGATGGCTGCGACTCGTGTGCTGGCATCCTCAAGGATGGTTTCAGGGTAACCTCTTTGTTTGAAACGATCATGCATTTCTTTAATTCTTAGTTGAAGTGTGGTTTCCTCAGATACGATGCGTTTCACTCGTAACATTTGTGAATACGGTAGGTGTTTCTTGAGTGATCCCTGGTGGAAACTCGTATAATGTAGCGTGTGAGCGCGCACGCGGCCCCACCGCCCCTGTAGCGCTGCGGCGGAATAGCCGCCGCAGCAAAGGTGTCAAAGAAGGGCTGCAGCTCTTTCTGTAATGCTACTGTGCACAGGGTGCACAGAGAACAGCCTCACATGCCTGTGCACCCCTTGGACACAGTTTTAAGAAGGCCCCAGGGGACTTACAATGCATGGTGCCCCAGGGGCACAACAGGTGTATGCGCCCAAGGGGAACTGCAGAATTATAGACAGGACAGCAGATGCTTGTGCACCCCCTCCTGTAATACTGATAGCGTTGGCACACATGTGGCGCCTGAAATAACTTGAGGGGGTGTTCTCTCGCTTGGGGGCTAGGTCCATGCAAATGAGGGAATTGGCCTTTGCACTCGTGTCCTATAACGGATGTAGGTGCAGAGGTAAACAGACCCCTAGAAGGAACACTGATATTGCTCCAAAAATAAGTAGCACATTGTCAGTGCACTGTCCGAGGGCACCTCTTGCAAGAGGGCAATGTGGGTCCCACAGACCCCCCAGCCAAGGTCTTGCAGGTGGTACAGTCACTCACAGCACCCACCTGCAGAGGGATCTCTGCCTCTGTTGGCGGCTGCTGCCTGCACTGTGAAACATGGAGCGGCTTGGAAACAGCTGCCCTGTCGTTTAATAAATGCAGTTGCCCTGGAGGCAGTGTACTAGTTTTAATATGGTAAAATGTCCCAGTCTGTGACAAGTACATCTTCTAAAGGTGCCCCTTGCGCAAAACAAGGAAAATGCGCCTGTTTTGTTATCAGAGACCAGGGTTCCTATTTTGTAACAGGCACACTGTCCCTGTTTGCACCTCAGTGCATTTTTTAACCAGTGTGCTAGATGCAGACAGGGACAGTGTGATCCATTACAATCAATGTGCCGCCCCTGGCAGGGCATTAGTGAAAGACTGGGGGGCTGTTTGAGGGAGCGGTTTGGTCTTTCAGTGTGCAGACAGCACCTGCTTACACTTCAAAGGTGAGACAGAGAGCCCCCTTTGGGTGATTTTTCAACCTAATGAATGCTCTGTAGATGCCAAAATTAAGCGCACAGCCCCTTACTGCGCTGGTGCAGTGCAAAAAACAACATCATGAGATGGCCCGAGTGCAGCGCGGACTGGAGTCTGCGCCTAGTTTGCGCAGTCCAAATACCATCCTTATTTTACCATGCAATCAGTTTGAAGAGTAATCTTTTTTGTTTTGAGCTCTGTTCGGACATGTAATTATTGTCTTATGGGATGCTTTGACTGTTGATGTGAATAATGAGGGTATTGGAGAGGTAAATGTGCACATTATAATTGAAATAATGACTAAAACATATAGGCAGTACACAGCACTAACCTAGCCATAGGGACAGAAGGATGCTGTGTGCGTGTACACCAAAAAAAGAGGTTAATCAGGGAAGCCCCAACAATCCATATGGCAACATGAGCCAAATAAAAATAGTGTTGAACGAAAGGATGGCAGAAGTGCAATGATGATAATTGATAACATTCTCAGTAGCTAAGCATTTTCAATTTACCAAGGAGCTGGTTCCACTAGCTAGTGCTGTGGAGAACTCTGACTGTATTGCTCTGTGAGTCCCAGATCATGGTCAATAAATCCTTTCAGATTTTTGTTGGCATGTTCAGAGATTTTGTTAGATGGTGCCAGGAGATCTTGGCACCAGCAGGCAGTGACATCTAGAAGTGGAAATTAGAAAAAGAAACGGATTCTCACTCTGCAACATTAGCATGCTTGGGCTGCATCTGAAAGCCAGCAGGGTATCACTGAGGGGCCTGTGGTTGCCGGTCATCCAAAGGCTTCCTGATGATGGCAGAGTCAAAATACAGAATAAAGGCAGGAAGCACAGGTAAGTGGGAACCATCAATTAAAAAACTCGTATAGAACAAACAAATGAAAAAAGGCAATAATCCACCAATTATAATTCAATAAGGGTTCTTCTATAGCGCAGCAAATCACCTATGAGGGTCTCAAGGCATTGGGAGGGGGTCTGCAGTTCAGTTTAAGAGCCAGGTTTTGAGGTCTTTGCTGAATTGTGGCAGCAATAGTGATTGCCTGAGTTGCAGCTGCAGGAACTTCCAGGTCATCGCAGTGAGGTAGGAGAAGGATCTTCCTCCAGCCGAGTTCTTGTGGATGCATGGGATAGTGGCCAGTGCCAGTTGGGCAGAGAGGAGATGTCTGTTGGGTGTGTTGAAGGAGAGGCGTTGGTTGTGGTATTCTGGTCTGATGTTGTGGAGGGCTTTACAGGCGTGCGTGAGGAGCTTAATGGTGATTCTTTGGTTGATTGGGAGCCAGTGGAGGTCTCTCAGATGACCGGAGATGTGGTTGCGGCGGGGATGTACCGGATAAGTCTGGCAGAGGTGATCTGAATGCGCTGCAATTTCTTTTAGACCTTTTGGTAGGTGCCGGTGTAGAGTGCATTGCCGTAGTCGAGCTAGCTGCTGACGAGCGTTTGGGTGACCAATCTCCTGGTCTCGAGGGGCTCCACTTGACGATCTTCTGCAGCAGGTGGAGCATGTGGAAGCAGGAGGATGATACAGGTTTGATTTGGTGATTCATTGAGAGCGAGGAGTCGTCATAAATTCAACAATCAGCGTCAGATGCTTCGCTGCTGGACAGGATCAAGATCACCAACACTTACTTCAAATCAGAGGTGTGCACTATCAGATGCGGACTTCTGCAGATGTTTTCAAGAACTGAAGAGGGACATCTTTTCACTCGGGCACAAGCTGATGACCTCAAGAAAGCACTGGATTAAAGATCAAAGAGCAACACAAGATAGGTGTGGGGGAGGGTTGATTCAAGGAATACATGAGCAAAATGATGAGCTCTAGCTAAAACAGGAAGAACTGGAAAACAGGTCACACATACACAACATCTGTTTAAGAGGCATTCCACAGGTCACAGAGGGGAAAGAAATGCATGGCTTTATAAGGGACTTGTTGAATCCCATTAAAAAGAGAAATCTGGCCCCTAAAGATCCCTGTGTCATGAACAACTGTATAAGTCAACCACTGACTGCATGGTTTCAGAGACTGTTCCCTAAATTCTACCCAGTAGCTGCAACCATTAACCACGATTTAAGGGCACTCTGGGAAAGCTGCAGACCCTTGAAAATCATAGACTACACGCTTACTATTCACAAGATCAAGTCCCCCATTCACTTTCTGATTTCAGGAGTTGGGCACATAAATTAACTTGTTATCAATCTCAGCAGTAAGAGCTTGCAGAGGTGGCCAGAACTAGAAAGTAAAGCTAAGCTGTTGCGCCAGAGTTGGCCAACATCTTATGCCCGATTTCCAGCCTTTTGTGACATACTCAGAAAACTAGGCCCATAGACTGGCATTGCAGAAATAGTTTGGTTAAGTTGAACAACACATGAATGTGTTTAAAGTAACATCTTTGTAGCCACCAGGCACTTCGGATTGTCACCATGTTGTTGTCGCTTAACTGCTTTTTCCCCTCACTTGTATTAATAGATACTTAGGGGCCTATTAGGATGGCGGGCGCACCCTAGTGGTGCTGGGACCAGCCGCCAGTGGTGCGGCGGTCCCGCACTGGCAATAGGATGCCACCGTCACGGTGGCAGTGTATCCCCCATCCACTTCATTGTGGAGGGCGGTGCACGCAGCACCGCCCACCACAATGCTGTGGCTGCACACTTTGCATTTGCATGCACAACGTGGCAGGCACCCTCCAGTGCCTGCCAGTTTGTCCATGCAAATTCAGGGGGGTACCATAGGTACCACCCATGTGCCCACCCCCCCCAACATCCTGGGGGCCCACAACAGGCCCCCAACTGAGGAATCCACATGCCTCTCCGTGGCGGCAACGCCGCCATTGAAAGGCTGCTTTCCGCAGCCCTTGTAATATGGATGGTACAAAAGGGGGTGGTGATGGACGGAGCAACTGAATCAATCAAACACTCACATCCAGTCAAAAGATCTGGGTTTAATCCATCACCGTTCTTTAGCCCACTCTGCCACCCCAGTTCAGTCATGGCTATATGCAAATCAGTCTGACCCTGTGCCTCATGGGAACAGTCCAGCCCGAACTGCCAAGCCATGTCTTTCCTGGACCGGAAACAAGCTTCCGAGGACCGGTTTCTGGCATTCCTGCCGTCTTCAGCCCGGCTTGCTTAAATCCAGTGGCAAAGTGAGCAAGGGACTCATGTCTGAGCATACCCTGCCACACTTATGGCGGCCAAAAGCGGTACAAAAAGGGGTGGTGATGGACGGAGCATCTGAATCAATCACACACTCACACCCAGTCAAAAGATCTGGGTTTAATCCATCACCGTTCTTATGGATGGCGGTGTCTAGCAGACACCACCTCCATATTCAGCCCTTTTACGCCCGGGCGACTGGGCAGAAAAGGGGCGGACAGTCTTCCTGTCTGCCGCGGTACTTCCTGCCATCATAGGATAGCGGCTGTAAATGGGAGGTGGGTGGGAGATAATATCGGGCGTATCGCCACCGCCATGCGGCCGGTGGCGATCCGCCCGACATTATAATAGACCCCTTTTTCCCAAATAAAAAACAATGGCTATATAATGATATTCTACCATTTTTGGCAGTAGTGTAGGATTGTTTTTCACTGGAAGTTTAATTGGAAGATGTATTTGGCTGAAAATTTAAGTAGCATTTCTTGAAGTCTTTGAAGGAGCTACAAATCACTACAGAAAACAGTAACTGCAAAATTGCAATACAATGAATATCAAAATAATACATCACAACAAGACAATGATACAACACAATAATAGAATGAAAGACAAATAAACAAAAACAGCAACGCAACACCACAATGCAACAAAAAACAAGTTACATTATCAGCTCACAACAACAACAAAACACCCACTGCAAACTGGCAAAATACAACACAAAGCATATTACAATGTAATGGCTGTGCTGTCAACTGCTTCATTTGGATTTGTATTGTACTAATATATTGTGTCAGTATATTGTGTTTTGTAGGTATATGTTGTTGCACGACTTATCATGCTCCTATATTGTGTTGGTATGTTGTTGTGCAGTTCTGTTATTCAGGGGAGTAACGACAAACCCACAGCCCCAATAGTGTGGGGGAATACCGGTTTTCTCTACCGGAATGGGGCCCCTCAGCTTCTCTGTGCAGTGTATGCCTCTCTAAAGCAGCCACAATGTGCTGCCTGCTTTGAGCTGACACAGCGCTGGCCCAGGACTGAAAAGAAACAAAATAACATATTTGTTTCTTTTCAGTCTGAGCCTGCCAGGCATCTTACCGGAGTGCGTTGAGGGGCCATGACTCCACAGAGCACTCCACACTTTTGAGGGAAGAGGCAGCATACAACTTAATGGAGTAGAAGTAGGGTTACCACCTTTCCGAGAGAAAAATGCCAGCCCCCTCTTCACATTTTAAGATTCTGCACAGGCACTTGTTAAGTAAAATGTTATATGAAATAATCTGTATTCATTTTAACATTGCTTTTCCACATTTTTTCTATTGGTTTACAATTGCTTTTATGTCTTTATTTACTTTCGTTATCAGTTATGGGTCATTAGGACTACTGTAGCACACGTTCTAAAGTGTTTTCTTCTTACATTAGCTGTTTAAAGTATGTACTGATAAGGGGAAAAACATAAGGCCAGGACAGTAAATGATAGTCATTGCAGGTGATTTCACAATGTTGCCATTAAAGGATCTGATGAAAACTTGGGGCCCGATGTAGGTAATCCCAGATTTCCGATTCCTAAATACTAAATCATACTGATTCGGTATTTAAGAACTGGCAATCGGGATGTAGATAATTTTACCGAATTAATTACCGAATCGGTATGATTCGGTAATGAATGAATCGGTATTTACCGATTCTGTAATTGCCATTAATTCCTATGGGCCTTGAGGCCCATAGGAATTAGTGTCAATTATCGAATCGGTAAATACCGATTCGGTAAAATTACCGAATTTGCAAGGGGGACAGGGTGTCACTTTGACAACCTGTTGCACCCCTGATTCTGGCTTGTGTGCCATGTGGCACACATACATGCCCTAAGGGCATGTATGTGTGCCACATGGCACAGGTGTACATGCACAGATGTGCATGTACACAGGAATTCGTTATTTATCATGACATAGTATGTCATGGTAAATAACGAATTCTTAAGGGCCGGTGGCACTGTTTTCAGTGCCACCTACATCACAAATTTGAGATTCGGTAAATTTACCGATTCGGTAATTTACAGAATCGGTAAATTTACTGATTCTGTAAATATACTGAATCGGTCAATTTAAGGCCCCCTACATCTCAATCACCAAATACGGCCATTACTGACCGGTATTTGGTGACCTACATCTGGCCCTTAGAGTTCTTATTTCCCTCGGGCATGCTTTGAATGACTTTGAATAATGTGCCAGGCCAAAATTAAAAACAACATGCAATACATATAGTTTAAAAATAATATACAAATATGTACCAATAAATGCACAGCATGGCAAAATGAAAATTACTAGCTTTGCTGAAATATTTACACATGCTTCCTATATTTGTTTAAACCAAAGTAACCCTCTGCGTTACCTAAAACAAATCTGTGAATTCAATATTTATATAACCACATTAAGTTGCAGAATTCTAAAGCAGATTTCTCAACCTGTCTCTTGTCAAGTGTATCTTGTTTTCTAAACCTGTCTCTTTTTGTTTTGCTTTTTCCATTATATACAGGACTACAAGTACCAGAATACAATGCATTAACTATTCATAGCTGAAATTGAAAAATGCAAGGTCAAGTCAACATTTAAGGTGTCATTGATAATTTCTTCACACATACGGTGCATGGAAGCCTTTTCCTTCATTATTTCCACAAAGTATGTTTGTGTTTTCATACTGGTAGCTCTCCTAGGAGTAATGTGCAGCAACATTGGTTATTTTAGTTTCCAAAATGAAATAATTTCCTTGTATATAACAAGGCAGTTATTGATACAAAGGAAGTGTCTGAGGGGCTGCGATGAAGGGTACCAGGCACATGATTTTATTGAGCAGGTGATCATATTGGCAGGTGCTCATCAGGGAATTGTTGATGAAAGGAGAGTCATGGTATTGTGAGACGTCCAAATGAAGTTAGTTTGTATTGCTAGGTAAAATTCCTGACATAATTACGGTTTGTTACCCCAAGTGGGTCCTTGGACGTGCATCGGGGAAAATTCCTGCTATGTGTACACATTATCTGCTAGGGTAAAAGACCAAGTGTTTGCTAAGGTGACAGGCAGAGTGTCACACCTGGGGCCTGAAAATGTCCCACATTAGCTGCTGTAAATAATGAAATGTCACATATAAACTGACTTAAACTTGGTAGCCCTGTTTGATATAGTTAAATGTAGGCATGGTGTCCCCTGCAAATGCTTTAATCCCACGTTTTTTGTTTCACATTGTGCAATTCAGACACTAGGGGGTCTATTATGATGTTGGGCGGGTCGCCACCGCCTGCATGGTGTTGGTGATCCGCCCGACATCATCCCCCGTCCGCCTCCCATTTCCCCCCGCTATATTATGATGGTGGAGGGGACCGCGGCGGACGGGAACACCGTCCGCCGCTTTTCCGCCCGCGGGTGGAAAAGGGTTGAATATGGTGGTGGTGTCTGCTAGACACTGCCATCCATATTACAATGGCTGCAGGAAGCAGCCACCGTTGGGGGCCCGTTGCAGGCCTCCAGGATGTTGGTGGGGTGGGGGGGTACATGGGGGGTACCTATGGAACCCCCCTGCATTTGCATGGACAATGTGGCAGGCAACGTGCGCTGCCTGCCACGTTGTGCATGCAAATGCACAAGCGCCTGTTTTGCATTGCGGCGGGTACTGCTGGCAGCACCACCTGCCACAATGCAAAAATGCAGAATGCGCCCACCAGTAGGCCGGGCGCATCCTAATTGTGCATGCGGGACCACCGCAACCTTTGTGGGCAATCCCATTTTCCAGGGCGATGGCGGGCGGACAAAGTCCACCCACCATCGTAATAGACCCCTAGATGTACATGGTTTGCATCTCATGCACCCAACTTACCACCGGCCCCCAACGCCACCCTCCCCACCCCCCGGCCATCCTGCTGGCATCAGCGAGGCCCTCAGTCACATCACAGACCAAACTTTGTGGCCCCTGGGCAAATGTTGGCAAGTACCCATGCGTTAAACAAAGGGGAGGAGTTCTGTAGGGACATGTGATTTATTTTAATTCAAGGAGATGCATTGAAAAGGTGACTGCATCTCTTACAGTGATTGTAAACCTCTAAACAAGTAATTTACATTTTTTACTTGGGCCGTTAGAATTATGCAGCATGGAAGGACCAAATTATGAGGCAAGAATAGCAAATTATGCTAACACTGCCTGGTCAACAAGTCGACCTAATTTGTACCAATTTAACACACAAACATAGTATAAAGCAAGAGAAAGGTTGCGTGTCAAATTTTTGTATAGGGCCTTCTACCTCACGGCAACACATGTCACTTACATTTTGGTAACTTTTGATCCGTTACAGTTAGAAAAAGAAATTATTTTGCTAAAATCTGTAGCTTATGCAGCAGATGATGAGTTATGAAGTAAATGCATAATAATGTTAAAAACGACGTAAAAAAAGAATCGCGTAACTTAGGCGGCCCTGTCTATAACCCAAAACAGTAATTACCCATATTACCCATGCCTGCGTGGACCATTACATACATCTGCATTATGTTCTCTAGGCATTTTATTATATGCAATTGAAAAATGTATATCATACGGTGTGCACTACCCTGTATACACCCTCGGCCCACAGGGTGCTCTCGTCTCTTGGGGAAATGTTACACATTATAACCAGAAGTGCACCACATACAAAATATTTGAAAAAGCCATGAGATTTTGGAAAATATTCGCGACAAGTTTTATGTCTCCAATAGAGTTCTTCTTTAATTAATGCTTCATGTAAATACTTTTAAAGTCAGCCAACGTGTGTCGTCCAACAGAAAATTGACTTCTTCAGGGCAAGATTGCAGTGAAATAAATAAATGTCACCTAATCCCGTGGTGAGGACTATAACAACTGCTCACTAAGACACAATGGGCCCGATTCACAAAAGTAATCTGAGACAAAATCCTAACTTTACGACTTTCAGTATTCACAAAAGGCATTTAGGAGTAGTAAAGTTAGGAATCCTAACTTTGCTACTCCTAAATGCCTTTTGTGAATACCGAAAGTCATAAAGTTAGGATTTTTCTCAGTTTAGGAGTAGTAAAGTTAGGAATCCTAACTTTACTACTCCTAAATGCCTTTTGTGAATACCAAAAGTTGTAAAGTTAGGATTTTGTCTCAGATTGCTTTTGTGAATCGGGCCCATAAATTTCCAAGAAATACCATTCAAAAGATTGTACGCAACAGCAAATTACAAGGATGAGTGACTTTCCACCCCAAAATTGGGTTTGATATATGTGGAGGCATGAATTCCAAATCCACACTATAGGAAGGGTATGTACGCCCTATACAGGGCACTGCAATAGGTGCTGATTCGAGCTAACAGGAGCAATCCTCCTGGTCTACGACGTATATGCTAGTTGATATTGTGTTTTTGTGGTGGTGTGTGCTGTAGAATCGTTGTACCTTCACTGCAGTCTATCTGCGTCAATATGCACTGTCATTCTTACCCTACACAAATCCACTCTCATCGTAATATGGTGCAAGGTGTTTGCACTAAGCACTGCACTGATTGCCATTAAGGACAAATAATGACACCCGCTAAAAGTGTTTTGTGATACAGTGCAAGGAAACTAAGAAAGTATTGGATAACAAGGGCAATCAAAAGTATACAAGAACCTGGTACCAATCACTCACATTGCTGGGTAAGTGGGTGGTGGTGGGGGCTTAGCTATCGATAATGCAGCAGGTGCAGTGGCAACCGGGCTTAGGGTTATGAGATCTTAAAACTCTTCTATTCCAAAGATACTTCTATGATTAATTCGCCTCATCCCAGGTCATGACCCTGATTGCCACTTGACACAAGAGCTCAATTTTGTAAATATGTATTCTGTACTTGTATTACCCTAATCGCGCCACCTTTTCGTATTTTATCATCTTGAATGTGTCTGTAACTTGTTAATATGTCATTTTCACCATGAGTACCTTTAAGTAGTTTTACATACTTCCATGTTACTCTCAGTCCTTATGTAATTTACTTCACTCTATTGTAAAGTGCTCTGAAACCTCTGAGTAAAGTTTCTGCTATATAAAAATGCAGAAATAAATGAGGTGCCCACTACGCTCCAACTATGGCTCTGTTTTGCTACCAAACCAGTTGCAGTGATGCCCATTTCCCAGCTAGCACTGGGACCCATGGCACCCTCCCTACTCCACTGGTCACTAACCAGGAGTCCTAACCAGCTTCATTGCCTGGAGAAAAGGCGCGACGAGTGGACAGATCAAACCTGGAGCTGTGTGTTGATTCCGGCTTTGGACTGCTGGGTCCAAAGCCCAGTACTGTGAGATTAGAATGTTTTTCATCACTCCTGTTTCACCCAAAAAAATCCTAGAGTCAAATGGGCGTAATGAAGAGTGAGAAATATGCATATATTTTTCACACCAGGGCTCCCTTTTAGATAACCCTAGATAGCACCCAGTAATCGAAGTGCGACAAGCCAAGATGGACACGGT